>NC_092208.1:17288047-17316076 GCF_043381705.1 Parasteatoda tepidariorum
TGTCCTTCGTCGAGGACTTGAAATGAGCTTTACTTTTTGTAAGATCGAAAAACTGGTTTTATCTCCAATGAGGGCCCAATTTTTGAGGTGTTGAATTGAACTACGGCTGTCAGATAGTATCCAAGTATTTCTAAGATGCCCTTCACTCAAGATTTTCTCTAGTCCCCTGTCGATTGCAATTAGTTCGCTTCGTTAATATGTCTTATACACTAGTGAATTGGTATTTAATATTTACAGTGGAAGTTACACCACAGAGGTTTGTGACCACTTAGATCAGCTTGCGTAAGGACAGAGGGTGCGCGGTATCGGTCCTCGTTTAACTGTTCTTCCGTAAAGTGCTTGGCTTTGCGCCAGGTACTCGGGTTACCAAAGCAAGGGAGCCATACCCTCTTCAGAAGGTCAAAATTGCGATGGCATGTCTTCGGATCATCCTCAGGGATGTTTCCCTGACCGTCGCCAATAGCCCATTGTACAGCTCTAGTGCGATGTATATGAAATACCTACCTACCTACCTAGCTTAAAAAACTCAACGAATTTCAATATATGATTTAAACTACAATACTATGGATATTAAGAAACGTTAAAAAATTTATGTTGTTAAAGTTTCTTAAAAACGGATATAAACTTAATAAAATATTTAAAAAAAAAAATCAGTGGTGAAATTCTGTTTTTTTTTTCTTCTTCTAAGAATGACCCAGAACCCTAGCCTATATGGCTTGTGTCTGTTATCGTCATCGAATGAGTTGCATTATAGTACTTTATTTACGTCGCTTAAGGTTTCGTAGAATGGGTTAATGGCGAAAGTCTGAAAAGCATCCCTGATGATGAACCAAGACATGACAATACAATTTTCTAAGACATGACTCCACATCAGATCCTCTGTAGAGAGGATTGGTTCCTCCGCTTGGGTAACCCAGCGATCAGCGCATGTCGGTTGGACCATGACTCATCCTAATGCATTAAAAAAATTAAAATGTCATAGATTTTCATTATTAAAATGTCATAAATTTTTAATATTAATTTTTTTTTAAATGGAGGTAAAAATCGACAAAATACATATTCATACTCGTCTTAACATATTTTTTTATTCAAATCCTTTTTTCGATATATAACTACTTTTTCAGTATTTATTTTGACTCATTTGTCTGTTTTCATCAAAGATAAAATGCCTGTTATAAAGAGAGAAATACACTATCTACCAATAAGTATTTAGACACTTATGCAAATGACTACATCTGCTGTCCTGAGATACGTCACGCCCTCCACCGGTAAATATCGTGTAGGGAACAACATCAGCATTAGTCCCATGCAAGATGCACTATTTCGGATAACAATGTTCTTCCTGCGTTGTGGCAGTTTTACGGGGTGGAAACCTGTTACTTCCAGGACGACAATGCCAGCTGTCATGTTGCGAGGGTCGTCAAGGCTTGGTATGGTGCGAATGGGGTTAATTGAATGGACTGGCGTGCCCAGACCTGAACCCTATCGAAAACCTCTGGAAGAGTTGGATCGCCGAATTAAGGGGTGTACTACCCGTCAAAAATCGGTGAAGCAACTTACACGTCTTCTCCAAGCCGAGTGGAAGAAAATACCACAAGGACTTGTGAAAAATATGCCCCAGAGGGTTCAAGCTGTAATTGCCTCTCGTGGAGGCTCTACCAACTATTGATTATGAATAAAGTTTCTTTTTCTTTTCAATCACATGTGTCCAAATACTTATTGGTTGATAGTGAAGATTACAAATGATGGGCAATGATAATCGGCAGCTTTAAGAAACTCAGGTCTCATAGGTGTTGGTAAAAACAGCTGTTGGGAAAAGCATGTGTGCATTAAATATCGGTCCATGGCTTGCTAATTTGAACTCTGTTAATGCCCATCTTACAAGATCACCCTTTTCTGGGCATATACTTATCTATAAAGATTCGGCTATTAAAACGAGATTGTTTTCTTTGTTTCAATTTAAATTTTTTTAATTTAAGATTCATATAAAAGCTTATTCCATTTTTAAGTGCTTTTCTGGAAATAAATGAAAAATTTTCATTTTCAAAAATCCTAATTGATTATAATTACGAAATTACTGACGATTCTAAATTTTTGTGACATAAATAAATAAAAATATTTTGCGTATTTGTTTTTGGTGTAAGTAAGATTGGTGTTTATGGGCTTTGGTACATTTTGTTCCTCAAAAATTGGCTTCAATAAAAAAAATAGTGGACACGTGGTCCTGGAAAGTGTTGCCATATGTAGAGAGTCCTGCTCTGTGCCACCTGTTGCCCATTTTGATCTCAAATAGAGATTCTTTGAAAAAATATATGTTACACATTAGGGTCTCAAATTAATATTTAAGGGAGTAAGTCCAACTCATCTTTCTGTGAGGTTGATGGCATTTTTTACCCTTGGATTAAATATTAATATGCAAACCCTAATGTTTATAATTTTTTTTGACAAGGATTCTATAAATTTGCATGTTTGGTGATTTCAAAACTTTCAGTACAGTTTTTTTAATTGTATAAATTGGGTCGGGATAGCCTGGTTGGAAGGGCACTGGGCCCATGTCCAAGAGTTCGATCCCATGGCGGCCGAAGACTCCTCGTGAAGTAAATGGTGATTGATGCACGTTAAATCTGTCGAGTCGTAAAGTCCTTTATGTTCCCATAAAAAATCAATACCTCTGGGGGTACTGATCCAGGAGTTTCCTTGTCTTCTGGTTAGGTTCAAAATTACAAGGATACGGAGTTGAACATTAGTAGTAGTGAACCCAAAATTGGATCGGCTGTTCAACGACGGATATAAAAAATTAAAAAGTGTATAAATTATATACATTTGAAAATTTTCGATTTTGCGAGTGCATTTGGCAAAAGTGTTTAATGTGATTGTTTATTGTATTATTCCATTGCATAACTGGAAAGGAAATTTCACTTTTACCTTATAAGTGTTAGAACAAGAACCTTTGTTTCAATTCAACTTATTGTTAGAAATAAATGCAGTGTCTTTTCTTTTCAACAATTCGATTGCTTAGACTATCCAACTTTTAAAAATGTATGATGGAATGCCGAATTTAGTAATGAAGACAACCATAATCCAGCTCCTCAGAATAAAACGAATTTGAATTCTATAAGATGGTTTTGTGTTTTCACTTATAGCTTTGTAATCAATAACTCACTTTGAAAGGGTTTTCACTCAATTCATATTGATGAACATAAATTTAAATATTTAATTTAATTGAAAAATTAATAATAAAACATTAAGCATTGATTTTCTAATTTCAAAAGATTATCCAATGGTTTAGGTTTATGCTCCCAACAATTTCAAAGTATTATTCAATGAGAAAATTCATATTCAGATTTAGTACAGTATAACGTATAAATTATTTCTGTAGACTAATGTTTTTGCCGCTGCTCATTTGTCTACATATCTATTTTAAATTATTCAGAAAGAAAGTTTCAAAATTGTTAATTTGACAACGATTTCAAAAATGTGCAATTAATAAAAAGTTATGGTAACAGATTGTAAGATATGTCATATTAGAAAAATACTTTTAGCATAATTCATGCAGGAAATTTACGTTTCTCCTATATTCTAACGTTAAAAATCAGTATGCCGAAAGATACTCGATAAAGAAAAGAAGAAAAAAAAGAAGAAAAAAAAGAAGAAAAGAAAAAAATTAATAGAGAGAAGTCGGGAATAGTGTTAACTCAAGTTCTTCCCCTTTTATACGCTGTCATAAACGCTGTAACACAGCAAAATAGCAACTTAGAACGGAACGTTGTGATTTTGCCGTAATTAGCCTGCGTCAGCGTGATACCGTTTGGTAATCTCCCCAATCGGCTTCTAACTTCTACTGACTAATATTCCATTAAAGTATAGACCAATATTCCATCATACTAATATTTCATTTACATATAGAACAATATTCCATTAACTTATAGACCAATATTCCATTTATCTATATTAGATTAATACTACTAAGAATATTTTGAATGCGCTTTATATTTTTTGTAAGTCGAAACAAGCATTAATCTATTGACCAATATTCCATTAATTTATAGACCAATATTTCATTAATCTGTAGACCAATATTCCATTAATCTATAGACCGATATTCAATTAACTTATAGACTAATATTTCATTAACATATAGACCGGTATTCCATTAACCTATAATAGTCCCAATCAGCTTCTAACTTCCATTGACTAATATTCCATTTACATAAAGATCAATATTTCAATAACTTATAGACCGATATTCCATTTACCTATATTAGATTAATACTACTAAGAATATTTTGAATGCGCTTAATATTTTTTGAAAGTCGGAACAAGCTTTTTCTGTGTAATATAAGAGTGAAGCATTTTCTAGCTACATGAGTAAAAAATAAAAAAATTTCAGCAAGCACGTGTGCACATTTCGTGGTGTGATGCACTGTTCAGAGGCGTCACTGTCGTAACTAAAGGATTAACGTTCTTTATTTTGTGAACTCCAAATAAGCTAGGTTTGATAAATTTTTAATAAATAATGCCTACGAGTTCTAAACTTCGGCTCAGTCACCTTCGGTGGTGCTTTTTTTTCCTTTCTAAAGCATTAATATAGCTGATTTATCAAAATATAATTTTAAAAAATACAACAAACAGTAATAAATGAAATAGTTCACAACGGTAATGCGATAATCAATATTTTGAAATATTTATACATCAAAGAACAATTATTATTAAACCATAAATGTAATATCTCCATCTATATATTTAAAACTGTAATATGTTGGATTTCGGAACTTCCCAGGCAATGCATAAAAAAAAAAAAGGTTTATTCATGCTTTTTATTTTCTAGTGGTGAAATCGACTAATGGTGAATGTGCAGAGCTATGAAATTAAAGAGTCCGGTTGTATGTTATCGACCGAAGAAGAGAAGAGTTGTCGATGTCGGCTTTGATAACTAGAATTTAAGTCATCATTTGAAATGATAAAATGGTTATAGGTTTGTCATAGCTTCCTAATAAATTTTTTTTTTGTAAAATTAATTTTTCTTTATTTACTTACCTGAATCTTAAATCATTCACTTGGACCATCGTCCAAGGTTGGGAAATAAAATCACTCATTTAAAAGAAAGTCACAACAATTTTTTTAAATTTTGTTTTATTTAAAAATAATGTTTCTTTACCAAACAATGCATAACACTTGAATCATAAATACTGCAAAAAAACAAACAAAGAAGAAACCCCAAAAGGAAAACAGTGTATCTCCCCACATTGTTTGGCTATGGAAGCTATTTGAAATCGGATGAGTGGAATGCTAAAGTATAATATATGAGGCATTTTCAGACACTGGCAATCTCCTATAACCTTCTTTGGAATGATCCAAATTTCTTGCCAAAATAGACGAAAATGGCGTCATTTTTTAAATATGGCGTGATTTTGGGTATGTTCCTAAAGTCCTTTCAGGCCGTGAGAGGTATATACTCCTTGGTGTTTCCTATAGATCCGTTCATGTGTCGAACTCGGCTGTAAAGATAAAATATGGATGAGAGCATTTCCTTTTAAAGCAATTTAATATTTTGAAAGAAAGAAAATCTGTTCTAGAAAAAGGTACTATTTATGGATGGTGTTTTCGACACTAGGGAGCGCTGCAAGCTGTATGCCGCTTATACTTCCGGGTTACTGTTTCCGGTGTATTTTAAAGCCATCTCACAACGTGGTCATTGTGTTTTAAGATTCTTGCAAACGTGGTATTTGAATAGTTCTTATTACTAAACTTAATCTCGCTCCTCGAACAATATGCTAACACTAACGTAAGATGATGCTCAGCTTGCAACACGAACAATGGTAAAAAGCCAAATCAAAACTGCCAAAAAAGCGAGTTATTCAAAATCTAGCAACCATGTCACCTTTTTTAACAATATATCTCTAAATAACTAAAGCAAATTTTCACTTCAAACTCACCAGAATTACATAATAACATTAATATCTTACGAAATACGGCAGATTTGAGCTCAGAAATTATCTAATTTATTTCTTTTATTGAAAATCAAAATGATCCGTTTGAAAATATCGCTTCAATAACATGTAGTAAGCAGCTGCAAACTTTCTAACCGGAACTAGAGCAGTTATACAGCTCGAGATTGTTATTGTTTACATTTATACTGAAAACACCATCCAAGATAACTTTATTTTTGATCTACAAAATTTAGGAAAAGAATCATCGAAAGTAAATGCATTGTGTGAGAACTATATATTTTTTTCCCTTCCTCAGATCCTTTCTTTAATTCATATTGTAAGAAAGAAAATCGCAAACAACTTTTTTCTTTCTTCTTCCTATCTAGCCTCGTTTTTAGGATAGGGATGCTAAATTCTCATTTTTTCACCAGGTGGCACTGTAGAATACTTGATCAAATATAGTCACTTTATTGTAGGTATCTACTACCTCTTTTATAGCTATAGCTGTTAAGAGGTAACGGCATACTAAACTGAAGAGCCAAATAAACTGGTACAGGCATGAGTATGCAAATAAAGGGGTATGGAGCCAATCAAAGTACAGCGCTGTGATCGGCAACGCGTATATAAGACAACGAGTGTCTAGCACAGTTCTTAGATCGGTTACTGCTGCTACAATGCCAGGTAATACAGATTTAAGTGAGTTTGAACGTGGTGTTATAGTCGGCGCACGGGGCATCTCCGAGATAGCAATGAAATTTGGATTTTCACTTACGACTATTTCACGAGTATACCGCGAGTATCGGAAATCCACCATAATCCCCAGGCATGAACATTATTGAACATATTTGGGATGCCTTGCAACGTGATGTTCAGAAGATATCCCTACCCCCTCTTACTCCCACTGGTTTATGGACGGACCTGCAAGATTCATGGTGTCAATTATCTCCAGCACTACTTCACACATTGATCGAATCCATGCCACGTCGTGTTGCGACAAATAAATGATTTTAATAATGATTACAGACAAACAGGGGATTCAACGTTTTCAAGAGTAAATAAAAACGCTTACGTGATTTTTTTTTAGAAAGAAAATATTTCTTTCAAGGTTTAGGGATCATTTGCGGGTGATGACTTTATTACACAAGGGCTTCAGATATCTTTCCATGAAATTTTACCTCAGCTATCTTACAAGTAGTATACTGAAAATTATGTGTGATTCAGAAGTCATGATAAATATTATATCGTGGCTAGAGCAAGGGGTTTCCAACTTACATAAGACCGGGGGCCACAATAAAAAACACAAATCAAATGGCGGGCCGCAACTTTGCCAAAATTTTATGTAGGACTCCTTTATGTTTGAAGGAACATTAAATATTACTGTCAGATTTTTACCAAGCTGTACAAGACAAAAGTATTGAATTACAAATTAAAATAAGAAGTTGATTTTTAAAAATATTTAATTGTTATTAATAATATTTTAAAAATATTAAATAAGTAATAAAAATTCGGGCTACAATAACTTTAATGTGCACCTATGTATAGAACAATTTATGTGCAACAGATATCTAATTGTTAAGATATAAAACTTTAAAAAGGTTAGCATTAAAACTTACATAGTAGCACACAAAATGTTCAATGAGAAAATTGAGGTTTGTCTGCTGCAACCACCAGAGAATAGATATTTACATTTAAAATTTACAAATGTGTGTGTAAATATTTTCGTCCAAAATGAGTGGTTTCAAAAAGTTAAATCGGAGAATTTCTTCGAGAAAATTTCTGATACACATATGCTAAATTATATTCACAAAATACAAAAAAATGAAATAAAAAAAGAGCAACATACACAATTATTTTTGTATTTGAATAAATATTTTCTTGGATGCAAAACCTGAGAAATAAATTTCTTTTGCACCGTTGGTATGTTAAATATCACAGAAACGAAGAAATTAGGTTTTTATTAACGAGAAAAGTATTTTAAACCCATATAGATTTTTTAACGAAAATTGTCCGCAAAAAATGACAGCTAATATATTTTAGTTCGCGGGCCACAAAAAAAGGCTCCGCGGGCCGGATGCGGTCCCCGGGCCGCCAGTTGGAAACCCCTGGGCTAGAGAGACATCGTATTTTGCTTAATTGTAAGAAAACATGAGAAAATGGGAAGAAAAAGAGAATATTTATTAAAATTGGTTATATTTACTTGGACGAAGTTAGATTCACCCTTTTTTCAGTTATTGGATCAGAACTATCTTTTAGGCAATCACGACATGATTGTAACTTGGACTCCAAAACCTGAGGGATTAAAAAGAAAGATTTTTAATAGTTGATATCAACAACTTTATAATAACTTTTTGAACAAAAAGATATCACAACTACAGTAATGACGTATATAACTTTACATTTACTGCATTTTATAATAAATGGATAAATAGTCATTATTTTAATTAAAAAAATGAGAAATGAAAAATGCAGAAAAAAAAGCACCAATTAAAGCTTTCAAATAAATTAGAATTTAAAAAAAATAAATGAGTTAAATTCATAAATAAAAATGGCCGATTTAGAGCGTCGAATTTTAAGTTCGTTGTAGCATTTTTACATTTATAAGAGAGATCAGCATATACATATTTTTTACCACAATTTTAATAGTTCAAACTTATTAAAACAATTTAAATTTGTTTCTATTACTTTTTCATTCTCTTGCACTCTTTTGAATATTTTCCTTTTTTTAACTATCGAATACATTCTTTTCTAACTATCGAATGTTAAATTTTTTTTCCTTTATACTCCCAGTACATTTTTCTACAGATCTGTTTAGTTTAAAGTTTCTAAGTGTCACAGATTTTGCATAGCAAACAAAATGCTAAGTTCAACATCCGAGAGTGCAGTGTGAGATATAATATTAAATGTTGTGTAAAACTTAAAATCTAGTAAAACCCTAACTCGAAAGATTTTATTTCAATTTTGTTTTTGAAAAAGATTAAAAATTATCAAAATTTATAAAAGTAATGCAGAAATGATAAATAAAATTATCAAAATTTATAAGTATACATAATTCTGGGCTAAAAAGTATTCTAACCATTGAAGGGATTTTGTACTTTGGTCAATGTAGGGATAAGCCACATTAGTTTCAAAGGTGATATTTTGACACCGAGCTGTTCCTTATTATTGTTTCCAGATAAGTATTCTACTAGTTTTTAGATTTTTAATCAGATGACTTCTACTTCCAAAATCTCAAGATTTAGAATTGTAGTGAACTTCAAGGTTAATCTATATATATATATATTTCTCTTACACGGCGACAAAAAGAAACCTCATTACAACTCCCCGAATGGCAACGCTAGAAAATCGATCAATGATTGCAGCTAAAAATGTCACATGCCAAATCTAGATGAGGTGGCTCAACATATAGCGCTTTTAAAAACGGAAACGGAAATAACCAGAGAGAGCATTCTCACCAAATGTGATCTCTTCCGAAATTCTATCAGCTGCGGCAATCTGATACTATTAAGAACACAAAAGTGAGGAATTTTTCACGAATTTATATATTACGAATTTATTTGACGATTTTTGATTTAAATCACGAATTTATTTGTTTTATTGTTATTAGTTTTTCATTGAAAAATCAGTCTCAGTCGTGCTGTTACGTTTTAAGATTTTATACTATAGCACATTTCTAAAAGATTTAACGAATTACAGGTCATTTATTTGAATTCAAATTTATTTTAATGACTTAGTATTTACTAAAAAGATGGATTTTTTTTTCTTTAAAAAGTTGTTATATGGATTTGAATGATTGTTTTGAATTCTTAGAATTTGGTGCATTTGCAATGTACCTAAGTTAGTAGCGAGCGAAGCGAGCTTGGTTTGCGAAGCAAACCATATAAGATTGCGTAGCAATTTTCAGGGGTTGGCGAGCGTTAGCGATCAGGGGGCGCAGCCCACTAGTATTTATTATTGTATCTAAAGATAACTTCATACAAATTCATGATATCACGGTAATTTTGAATTACAGCCACTTCACCATATAGAAACGATGATCAAATCTAGGTGATTTACCGTTTTTGTGCAAGTAGTAGCTCTTGACACATAAAATAAATAAATTTGAAGAAAAGAAAAAGTCGAAAACCGACTTTATCTGAACTGAATTACGCTGCTGAACTCTTCTTCCCAAATCTTTGTGATGTGACCTGACCTTTCTAGAAATTTCTACCATTATAACGCACAAGGGTCATTCTGAAAAATATTGTTACAATTTTAACTTCTAACCGGTATAAAAAGAATGTTTTTTTAGAGCTTTTAATAAATATTGACTGCTAGAAAACTATTTTGTTTCATTCATTAAAATGGAAGCACTCTAGGTTTGAAAAATATACTGAGATTTATTACTTTTCAAATGATAGA
Organism: Parasteatoda tepidariorum; assembly: GCF_043381705.1. NCBI lineage: Eukaryota > Metazoa > Arthropoda > Arachnida > Araneae > Theridiidae > Parasteatoda > Parasteatoda tepidariorum. The sequence continues at coordinate 17,298,376 of NC_092208.1, forward strand.
AAATCTTCATTCTATAATAGAATATACAAATTAAAAAAAAAAAGAGAGAGAAAAGGTGAAGCTGATATAAAAATGTAACAAATATTTAAAAAATCCAGTTTTTTTGCAAATGTCTGCATTTTGCAGTGTATCAGGTCAATTGAAAAAAGCCTAAAATTTTCTAAACGGATTAATACTTTTAAATCTCATTACAATTAGTTTTACGACTAGAGACTAATAAGCTAATAAGGCAATGTGTCAATACTCAATCGAACGGAATTTGCTTAGGCTTATTGCCATAAACCATAAATATGGTTATTTGTAATAAGTCTTCACTACTCTGGACTTAATGAAAACTGCACGAAATAAATCAGGCTCATTGAGAAAGGAATGTTATAGTTTTTTACAAGCCAAAAATTCATCCTAAACATTTTATTACATTTACATTTCTTGTAAGCCACCTACAATTGGCCTTGAAGGTGTCAGGCTGATTAGAAAATATTGGAGACTTTTTCAGGTGTCAGGCTGATTAGAAAATATTGGAGACTTTTTCAGGTGTCAGGCTGATTACAAAATATTGGAGACTTTTTCAAAGACCCTAAATAAGTCTGGCGTAGTGCAAAATGATAGAGCGTGATTGTAAAAGTATATTCTGGTACGCCAAACGGTTAATTTGCTACCTGCATTGAGCCTAAAAAGTGATAGGCTGATTACAAAATGCTGGTGACTTTTATAATCTGCCCGAATCAGTCAAGTGCATTGCGAAATAACGAATCTTTGCAAAATAGCCTACAACATATACACATTATTTAGCTGACAAGTACAATAAATGTCTAACAATCTTAAAGGTATCAATCACATCGGATGAAAATCGGCAATTTCGAAGAAAATTTCGAATTTTATATTTATTTGAATATTATTATTGAATATTATACACTCCTCAAAAGTGAAATTGCAACACCAAGAAATAATGCACGTAGCGTCATGCAAATTTTAGGAGTGATAGTAGTGAGATGGATATGCAAATGATTAAATTTGCGCACGCATCTGATCACGTGGTACGCATATTCGGGCTATAAAGGCCAGCAACTTTCTCTTCTCATAAACGGCATCTGAGGCTTTGCGTAGCATTTGCGACTTTCGAAAAAGCGCAGAAAATGCCTCTGAGACGTCGGCGAGCTCAATACCATCAGTTAACGACCGGGGAACGTGACCGTATTATCGAACTCCATGAACTTGGTTTGTCGCTGCGCGCAATAGCAACTCGTGTTGGGCACAACGTGAGTACCATCCAACGTTGTGTCACACGATGGATTCAGGAAGGTCTACGTGCACGCCGAAGANCAAGAGTTATGTATTTATACTAGTCATTATGAATAAGAGATATCAATTTGACCATATATTCATGCCCAGACAATGTCAGCAATCAATTTAAACATATATTCAAGTGTGAATGTTCACTTATGAAAAACATTGAAGTTATTTCAAAGGAAAGAAACATATTTCCGATGTATTTAATTTCTTAAGCACATAAAATTGCAAATATTAGATAACTTCCTCGCATTTTTCAAACTGAATATTTGTTGTCGAATAAAGCATAAAAAATTGTTGTTTTAGGATAATGTTTTAGAATAACAAACTGGTTCATGCAAACATGAATAAATAATTACTATTAATTTATGGTGTTTCAGGTCATATTTTATTAAAAATCATTTTAAACTTAAGTGTAAATTAAATTCTCCAGTTAAATTCATTTAATTTATTAATCTAAGATTATTTGTTTTACGATACTAGAAGTCGTTCTTTACATATTTACATCAATATACATCATTGCGATACATTGATTTATTTACATCTAGAAACTGTTAAAAGGTAGAATAGCTCTTTTTGAGGTAGCCAATCAACTATGAGTTAGAATCTTTTTGGGAAAGGCTAAACTAGATCTTAGCCTGAGGCGGGGTGTGATTTTCAGCGCCATCTAGTTTTCAAGTTTGAGGCTAGAATCCACTTTAGGACCGCCTTAACCTAAGTCACGGAGGAGAGCAACATTACCCACGCCACACAATAGAGAACACGCAGAGAGAAACATCCATACCTTGAGTGGGATTCGAACTCACAGCCATTGAAAAAATCATTATTTAAAACTTTCAAATAAATTAGGTAAAAAAAAAAAGCTTTAAGTTAAAGTCATAAAAAAATGGCCGATTTAAAACGTCGAATTTTAAATTCTTTGTAGCATTTTTATATTCATAAGAACGGTCAGCATATACATATTTTTTATTACAAATTTAATAGTACAAAATAATAAATTTTATTTAATTTGTTTCGATTTCCTTTCCCTTTTCTTGCATTCTTCTGAATATTTTATTCGAACATTTAAATATTCTTTTCTAACCATCGAATGTTAAATTTCTTTTCATCGTTCTCCCTGTACATTTTTTAACAGATCAGTTAAGTTTCAAGATTCACAGATATGGCATAGCGAAATAAATTCAGAGTTGAACATCCAAAAGTAAGGTGATTTTTTAAATATGGAGAGATAATATTGAACGTTGTGTTCAAAACTTAAAATCTAGTAAAATCCTAACTCGAAAGATTTTATTTAAATTTTGTGTTCGAAAAAGTTTAAAAATTAGTAAAACTTATGGACGTAATGCAGAATGCTAAAAAATATATTTAAAAATTTATAAGTATACTTAATTTTAGGCTAAAAAGTATTCTAAATATTGAATGGATTGTGTACTTTGGTCAATCTAGTGATAAATCACATTAAAAGATGATATTTTAACACCGAGTTCTTCCTTATTACTGTTTTCAGATAGATATTTTACTAGTTTTCAGATTTTTCATTAGATGACCTCTACTTCCAAAATCTTATAATTTAGAATTGTAGTGACCTCCAAGGTTAATATTTATTATTGTATTTAAAGATAATTTCATACCAATTCATGATATCGCGGCAATTTAGAATTACAGCTCTAAGCCATTTCACCATATAGAAACGATGATCAAATCAAATCACTAGGTGATTTACCGTTTTTGTGCAAGTAGTAGCTCTTGACAGATAAAAAAATAAAAAAAAACTTTAACTGAACTGAATAACGCTGCTGAACTCATCTTCCCAAATCTCATTGGGATGTGACCTGACCTTGATTAGAAATTTCCACTATTATAAAGCATGAGGGTCATTCTGAAAAAAATTGTTACATTCTTAACTTCCAACCGGTATAAAAAATAATGTTTTTTTAGAACTTTTGATAAATATTGACTGCTAAAAAACTATTTTGTTTCATCCAATTCATTAAAACGAAAGCACTCTTTGTTTGAAAAATAAACTGAGATTTATTACTTTTCAAATGATAGAAAATCTTCATTCTCTAATAGAATATACAAATTAAAAAAAAGAGAGAGAGAAAAGATGAAGCTGACATAAAAATGTAACAAACATTTAAAAAATCCGGTTCTTTTGCAACTGTCTGCATTTTGCAGTGTATCAGGTTAATTGAAAAAGCCTAAAATTTTCTAACCGGATTAATACTTTTAAATCTCATTACAATTAGTTTTACGACTAGAGACTAGTAAGGCAATGTGCCAATACTCAATTGAACGGAATTTGCTTAGGCTTATTGCCATAAACCATAAATATGGTTATTTATAATACTCTGGACTTAATGAAAACATTTACATTATTACATTTACATTTCTTGTAAGCCACCTACAATTGGCCTTGAAGGTGTCAGGCTGATTAGAAAATATTGGAGACTTTTTCAGGTGTCAGGCTGATTACAAAATATTGGAGACTTTTTCAAAGACCTGGCGTAGTGCAAAATGATAGAGCGTGATTGTAAAAGTATATATGGTACGCCAAACAGTTAATTTGCTACCTGCATTGGGCCTAAAAAGTGATAGGCTGATTACAAAATGCTGGTGACTTTTACAATCAGCCCGAATCAGCCAAATACATTGCAAAATAATGAATCTTTGCAAAATAGCCCACAAGATGTACATAATATTTAGCAGCTGACAAGTACAATAAATGTCTAACAATCTAAATGTGTCTCAATCAGATCGGGTGAAAATCGGCAATTTCGAAGAAAATTTCGAATTTTATATTTATTTGAAACTATTATTAAATATTATATATATTATAAACTATTATTGAATTTACACTTATTTGAAACCATATTTTAACTTTAGTTCATTATCTTTCGAAATTTTTCTTTTCTAATCTTTACAAATGATGCAATAGTTGTTTTTTTCCATCCTGAAAAGCGTTTTTTTTCCTTCTTTTTTTAGCAATTAAATAACTTAAATGTCTTTACAGAAAAACGTTGATTTTGAAAAAATCTTATTACACTAACACACATTACAACAAAATTTAGCAAGAAATTCTACAAATATTTGCATGTAGACTTTGTTTAATGTTACCTATACTTAAGTGTGAATTTATTATTTTTATCATACTAAGTAAGAATGCTTCGAATTTTTCTTTAAAAAAATCAATATTGAACAATATATTATTTAGTTTCACTTCATCACGGAATTTTTTAAAGATTTTAGTTCAAAACACAGGTAACCATATTATTGATCTAAAATTTTTTTTCGCATTTATTAGTTACTATTTTTTGTAGAGCTGTAAGCGTGACACCAAAAATTTTTAATGTTTTATGTTCAAACTTGTCCAAATTAAAAAAAAAAATTGCAAATTTTAAAAGTTTATTTTAGATTTATAATTTCAGCACCCATGCTAACCAAAAATAAAAAATTAAAATTTTAAATAAGGCTATTTTTAAATAAAATTTAGTCGAAATCAGTCAGATACCTTGAGTAAATATAATTTACCAAATTATTGAATAATGCATGCCTACTCTGTTATACTATTTTTAACCCAAACTGCAAATGCAAACTAAAATTAAGGCACTTTCAGGAATAAGAATAAACAAGAATAAGAAATTAAGGAATAAGAATAAATAAGAATAAGAAATTAAAAAGAATTGAATGCTGTGGAATTTAAACGACATCATTTGTAACATTTCTCGAGAATGACCTATAAAAAGATCTTCATATTTCCAGTTAATAATAAAGAAAAAAATAGAATGAATATAAATTTTTACATATGCAATTGTTATTTATAATCAATCAAAATTTACACTTCAACAGAAAAAAAAAGAAATAACAAAATTAACGAAATAAAAAGAAAACCAGTTTCGTTGGTTAACATCGTTTTCTGTTCGTTTAGTAATGAAGTGAGATGACAGAAAAATGAATATATATTTTTGGAGTGGATATCAACTAATGAATATTTGGAACTTATTTTTAACCTTTAATTAAAGAAAAAGCTAGCTAAATATGGAATTGGGCTGAAATAAACAGTTCTCATTCTGAAGAATAGAAAATGGAATTTCAAATAAAGTAATAAGAAAAATATGTAGATCGATGTAATTTAAAATAAAAAGAAAACAGTTAGATACTTACTCCAACTTTTTTAAGGAGATCTCCTAGAATGTTCATGGCAGAATGTGGCACAATGGAACCAGTGGTGGACATAAAATGTGCGCTGTTTCCTGTTTAACAAGATAATATTTTATTTTGTGTTCGAAAACAACAATTATACATTCAGATATTATAAGATAATCAGAAATGAATAACTTTATTTTAAATATTTACATTTTCAAAAGTGTTGTGCAGTGAGCAAAAAAGTGAGAATTTTGAATAACATTTGCTAATTAATTCGTGCAGACGATATTCTATAAGTTACAAAATCAGACACAAAAACATAACTTCTTTGTATACCCATTTTCTGTCGGACTTAGATTTCTGACCCTCAAAATATGAAGGGTCGCCGCACTATGGAAAATATGGTTGCAATCAGGAGAAAGGTCGGAAAGTTTAGATCCCTTAATGTAAATTTTATCTTCCAGGTATAAAGTAAAATATTATAAAATTAATATTAAATATATTATGAAATTCTTTATCCAAAAGCAGTTCAAAAAAATAATTTTTAATAAAAAATAACAATGGAAAAAATTTTAAATTTTTAGCTATTGCGACATGCGAAAAAAGAAAAATTAACTTTAAGCAGTCCAAATTTTCGACCGTTCTTTTGAGTAAACTATTGGGATCATGTTTTTCTGATTGTACCTCCCCATACTTTAAGAGTAAAAAATGCAAATGCACCAAAAAATAAATGTCTTTGTTTAGAGAAATTACGATTTTTGTATACGATTTTTTAACTTAAAATATTGTCTGCACTACTAAAATAACATATTAAAAATTAAGCCTTCGAACTATTAAGGAGTCCTAGATCGTGAAAATTCAATCATTAGACTAAAAGTAATTTAGCACGTTCACTTTTTTATTTTGCGAACTGTGCATATTACTATAGGCATATGAAATTAACGAAAAATATGGAAAACATTTATTTATTTATTTTTCGGTTATAAACAATCAGAGAGGTCTTTTTGTAACATGAGAGAAATCAAGTTTGTTGCATACATTTTGTAGTATCACATTGATAATAAATTCTAATGCAGCGCAAATGCGTTTTTTATGTTCTTGTAATGTTTCAGATTCGAAGGTTCATAAAAATTGTCTAGGGCGTTCTATTCCAAGTGGCCAATTGATTAATTTCTATTAATCAATTGACCACTGAGACCCTTATACTTTGAGTCATGTGATTTCTTTTTATGAGACACTACTGACACCAAGACACTACTTGAGCTGAGGTGACTCAGGGCGTAGAGCGCTCGTTTTTCCAGGAGATGACTCAGGTTCGAATCCTAGCATAGGCTTTCCGATATATATTCTCAGTATAAGACGAATCATGAGTTAGATTCTCCTTGCTTTCGGGCTAACAGTGTGAGGTTTTCGTGGTTTTACTCTTCATGCTAACAAAAATACGGTTAGTTTCATCAAAAAAGTTCTAAACGAAGGCTAATTTGTCCCAATACTTGATCCAGGAATTCGCTGGTGTTCTAAATTGGGTTAAAAATTACAAGACTGCGGAATTGAACACTGAGAGTGGTATACTAAAAAATAAGTCGATTGTGTAACGCCGGTAATAAAAAATAACAAAACGCTACCTATAAACAACCAATCCCGCAAACACCAAAAGAACGATTCTGTGCTGCACTAAAAGCCATTAATATTGTAAAACTACAAAATGTCTGGAACGAATTTGATTACAGATTAGATATTTGCCTACTTAGCCTTGATTGTGAAGACATCAAAGTTTTTGTACTCGAAATGTTTCCGACCATATAAAAGCATCTTTCTTTGCTTCAAATTTATTTGATTACTGAAAACTATTTTCGTGGCATTGTATATTCACGAAAAAAAAATGACTAAATTCAAAATAGTTTATTGATAAACTAGTGAGAAATAAGTAATATACTAACACTCTAAACTAAAGTATTTCGATACAAAAATTGTAAGTTCATTTTCCATTGCTTGGCGAGTAATACACGGGAAATCTTTCTTGGCTATATTACCTTCTGAGACTATATAACTGATACATTGTATTACCTTCGTATATTATACAAATGATACTTTATTACCTTCCTTGACTAAATTACTTTCCTCAACAATATTATCTATCTTGACTGTATATTACCGATAGGTAATTTTTTTTTTATTGTATTACTGAGACTATACTACCTTAATTGACTTTATTGCTGATACCTAATTACCTTTCCTGACTATATAGCCTATATTATGTTACTATAAATAAATACCATAAACCGAAGCATAAAGATATTACCTAATTAAAAACTTCATTACAAAAATATATAAAAAAATATATAAAAAAGAAATAACATTCGACATGTTTCAAGCGTTAAAAAACAGGCGCCCATTTCCCCAGGCCAGACGTGAATGTGAAGGAAAAAAAGTGATTTGAAATATAAAACGAAATGTTGCCATGGAAAAGTAGAAAAATAACGGTGAAAAAAAAGCTAGAAAAACCATAGTAGCTGAGAGAAAAAAAAGATGAAAAATAGAATAAGGAAAAACACAGCAGCCGAGAGGAGCAACTCAGGGCAAAATACATTTCCACACGCTATGGAAAGGTGGCGAGGAACAAATGTAGTTAACAAGAGAATCAACATTCATATGAATGAAACAAGATTCCAGGGCTTCAAGATGAGCTGATGTGACTGAGATGGAAACAATTTTGGCATTATGCCCAAGATCCCAACAATGTGCAGCAATTGATGATTTCTCGTATTCTTGATAACGGACGTATACTATGTTACGATCTCTGAATACATTATAATTAAAAAAAAATTTCACGAAATATCTACTCACTTCTAAGGCGAGATCGGTTTTCAGCTTCACTGATGAGTTTATTTGATTCGATGATGGATTCGAGCGTCTTTTTCGGCAGTGGAGGCGCTTCGGTTTTTATAGTCTCGCTCACTGTAAGCTCGTGTTTTAAATCTGTGGAAAAATGTTGATTATTGAAATTATGAAATGAAAAGTATTCGTATAGAAAATAGATTTAATGAAAAAGAGTAAAACTTATAAACGTAAAAGTGAAGAGGAAACAAAGAATAATTTTTTATAAAATACAGTGCACTAAAAAAACGGACTACTATGAATAACTTTTAATCTAATGATCGGATCTTCACGTTCTAGGACTCAATCTTAATGGCTCAAGGATGTGGCCTCAAATAAGTTAATTAATTAGTGCAGATGATATTTGAAGTTACGAAATCGGACAAAATTTTTCACACATCTCTTTTTCTTCAATGGATTCGGCTTTCTGACCCCCAAATTATAAGGGGTAGCCGCAACCTAAAAAACGTGGTTTCAACAGTTTGGTCAGGTGAGCGGTCTAAAATTTAGGCCTCTTAATGTTAATTTTACTTTTTCATATTTTGCAATATCTCAAGAACTTTTTAAACGAATTTTAAAATTTTTGCACACAATTATAAAATTCATTTATCCAAAGTTAATTCTATACAAAAAATAACTTTTAGTAAATATTTTTTTAAAATTATTTTATTTAATAAAGTCAAAAAAACTTTGAATTGTGAAGTAGGAAATTTTTTTACATAATTTTAAAGAATGTAAATTTACATGGCCATATACACAGTTTGAACAAAATCGGTCGAATAGTTTCTAAAAAATAGAATTTTAAATTTACGACTTCTTTAAAATTTGATATCGATAATCTGATATTGTCAGCACTGATTAAGTAGCATATTTGAGGCCAACTCCTAGAACCATTAAGATTGAGTGCTAGAACGTGAAGATCTTACAATTAGATCAAAAGTTATTCAAAGTGGTCCGTTTTCTCTTTTGCGCACCGTACAAAAATATTTACCACAGTATATAATACTTTTATCGTTAGTATTAATTTGGTTCTCGGAAATATTTTGTCAAGTGGAAGATTTGTTTCATCTACAATTCTTAAAAAAGTATGCATTTAGTTTTGAACTTTTCTAAACGTTTACCTATGATTATAAATGTAGTGCCCATGAACATCATACTAGTACCAAATGTTTACGTCACGGAACTGATATTACCTTGATATGTACTTTCTTCGAACTATGAGACTGGATTCTATAACATTTTGGTGATATTTGTTCAATGTTTGACGAAAATTAACGCAAAATAATTTAGGCTAGCCAATAATAAATGTAAATTTTTTGAAATTAGGCATTTGAAATTAGGTTACTTTCCAAAAAATTCATTCGTCAGTTTTTTTGGGAAAAAAACAAAGAATATTTTTTTTTTTTTTTTTTTTTTATAAAAAAAAGCAAAACTTAAGCAGAAAGTTGGAAAATTCTGACTTTCAACTATATACCTATTTTTGTGAGTATCTGTGAAATATTTTTGCAGCTTATAGATATTAAATATTTAGCTTCAAACAAATCCGATCGAGTAATTAATTTATATCGAATAATTAATTATAACAAAATAATTTATATTCAAATGGGAATTTGCAACTCGAAAAAAAAAATAAAATAATATTAGGCCTAACCATGTGATTTAAATCAGATTTAATTGGCTACCTGTAAGAGACGTCACAAGAGTGTGTCGAGCCTGATTGGTTTCTTCTGAATCGACAAATGCCACGATTTAATTTAACTACGTCATGACGAATGACGTCACTTGCAGATATCCAATTACAAGCCATTTCACGGCAGTATAAAAAAATGAATACAAATAATTTTAGATGTTTTAGATTTGTACCTATAATGATTATAAATCAAAGATGAATATGAAAGAGAAAGAAAATAAATTTAAATTTGTTATAAATAGATTACCACTAAATCATATAAACTTTACCTCTAGCTTCATCTTTTAATCTTTGAATCAGAACAGCCATATTCTCCTTTTCATCTAATTCATTTTCTAGGAAAGCATTTCTTTCTATAGCCTGTAAATAACAATAAAAAAACATACGTTACTAATCCATTGTATACAGTGGATATCGCCCATTAGGACGAAATCCACTCTAGTGCCCATTGTTCCATACGTTACAAAAATTTTAAATTTCCATTGTAACAAAAACTTTTTATATGATTGTATTCTTCGTTTAGTTAGCAACAATATTGGAGCCCCCATCAGCTTAAATGATTTAAAGCCGGGAAAAGGAGTTATAAACCTAAATATATGTTGTTTTGTTAATTACGAGAAAGTGAGAAATCAGAATGCTGAGAAGCTGTAGAAAATAAAATAAATAAAATACTATTTATTAGTTTAGAAATCATTAACCCCTTCCTTCTCGCTCCCGTGACTGGAGTGTTCAGTAGTAACGCGCCAATAAGAATAAAACTAATTCATTTCTTTTGCCCGGAAAACATTTTATTTCTAATTTTACACACCAGATGGCATTATCAAGATATTTTTAAGGTAATTGTTGATAGTTAGTTTATTTTAAACTAGATGTCAGCACTAATCAAATACGTGTATTTGACGAAATAAGCACTTTGACCGTTATGACCGTTTTCTTGAAAATTAACCGATCGTTAAGGGGGTAAACAAGTTTTTCTAAAAAATTATTCGTCTTCTTCCTTTTAATGGTTTCTGAGCGCGAAAAATTGTTAATCTAAAGGAAACAGTAGAGCTGCAATGGCACAGGGGAAGTTGAAGTCTTTTTTTTTTTTTTTTTTTTTTTTTTTTTTTTTTTTTTTTTTTTTTTTTTTTTNTTTTTTTTTTTTTTCTAAACCGGCGTTGAATAGCCGGCATCGTTTTGAGTTACTATCAATGTTTAACTCTGTAGTCCTGTAGTTTTGATCCCATCTTAGAACACGAATAAATTCTTGAATCAAGTGTTGGGTCAAATTAGGCTTCGCTGAGGATTTTTTTGATGAAACTAACAGTATTTGCGTTACAGGGAAAGGAAAACCTCGAAAATCACCCAATGTTAGCCCGAAAGCAAGCGAATTCTAATTCATGATTCGTCTATTACTGAGGATATGTATCGGAAAGCCAATGCTGGATTTCGAACCTGAGTAATTTCCTTGCAAAACGAGTGCTCTATGCACTGAGTCACTTCAGTTCAAGTAGTGCATTTGTGTTAGTAGTGTCTCATAAAAAGAAATTTTTAATTTATTATTTTGTTTAATTCTAAAAGAAGTTAAACTGAGACATACAAGTTTTTACATTTTAAAAGAATTTAATTTTGAAAATACATTTTTTGAAATATATTTTATAACCGTCGTTTAACAGCCAACCCAATTTTTAGAGTTTACGGCTATAAATGTTCAACTCCGTAGCCTTGTAGTTTTGAACCCCACCCAAAAGACGAGGGATCTCCTGGATCAAGCATGGGAACTAACTAGCCTTCGGGGAGGACTTATGATGGAACTAATCCGCATTTGCGCTACACAGAGAGGAAAACCACGTAAACCTCCCATGGTTAAACTCGACGACAAAAGGATTCTAACCAATGATCCAAGAACTACTGAGGCTATTTCACGTTAGCACTGTTGACGGGGCGAGCCGGGAGCAGAATTGACATCAACCAGCCATACCTGGGATTCAAACTTGGGAAATCTCACTGGGAGGCGTACACTTTATTTTCTGAGCCTCCACGACTTAAGCTGATGTCTCTGTGAAAGATTGGGAGTCGAACCCCCGGCGGTGCCCCTCAACTTCAAATGGATGGATTTTCTTCATGATTTCATTCATACATCTATTCGTTTCATTCATCTTAGAAGTCCCACCCACCAGCAACTGCATTCTTCTTGCTTTTATAGATCACAAAATATCTTATTTCATGATTAAATCTTTCACTCCACATTATTTACTAAAGGTACATAGATGTTTTTTATAATTCTGAGTTCAACATTTTATAGCTCAAGAATATTTCTTGCTCAAGTATTATAACTTTCCGCATTATTTACATTTAAACTAATTTTATTTATACTGTATGAAAACGGTATTATTTATACAATAAAATACAAGATAATAAATACGAAAGGCTTGAGATAGAATAGTGATAATCTAAAATTGCCGAAACGCCAAGATTTTACATTAACTTGTTCTTTAATATTGTTTCCAGATAGGTGCTTTACAAGTTTCTGGAATTTTCACATGGTAAAAGCATACTACACTGAAACATTTTGCTGCCTACATGAAAATAGAGGTTTTTTTTTCTTCACGAAATACTCTCTTAAATCATATCTCAGCGTAAATAGTTGAAAATGTGGCTTATCATTATATTGTACGAAACCCATCATATATTTCAAGACCCTGATATGATTCATACATTAAATCCTGAGTGCAATAATATATGCAATAATACTTACTTGATTCAATCTTGTTTCAAAATCTTCTAAGGACATTAGAGACGCTCTGTTAGAAAAAAAAAGAAATAAATATGTAGTCATTTTACGAAGAAAAAAAATAGTTTAAGTAATTGATCATGCAAATCTTCCTAGAAAAAAATTGGGGACTTATTTTGTATCGAACACAGAAAGAGAGAAAGAAATATCTTATTTCTTACAAGCTGTATCGTAAATTTAGAACGTAAATCAAATTTTCGCTAAATACTTGTTATCTGAAATCAAATATTATAATAAATATTTGTTTCAAAACAAAAATAAAATGAAAAGGTTTGCTAAACAGTGAACATATGAAATAAAATTTGGGTTATTCCGAAAGTAAGTTCGTATTTTCTCACCAGGGGGATTTAATTGAATTTTTTTCATAGACAACTTCACACTTAAGTTGTAAAATTATTATAAATTTTAAAAGCTGATATAGAAAGTCTCATTAATGAAAAAGTTCGATAGACACTATGCAGCAGTGAAAGCGACACCATTTTCGACATATTTTACTTTCGAAAAGGTAAAAATGCTGTTCAAGCAAGAAAAAAATTATCTGATGAGTATAATGGAGAAGATGTATTGACAGTATGCCAGTGCCAAAACTGTTTTGCGAAATTACGATTAAGATGCACTATGACAGTTAAGGTCGACCGTTGTGAGCCTTGATTAGATATTGAATCAAAAGCGCCATTTAGCAGATATGGAGGTGGCTGGAATGGAATTATTTAAAGAGGTATGGTGGAAGTTAAAAATAACATAAAAAAATAAACTGGCTTTAAACTTACAACCGGTCTTCTTTTTAGATTGCAGCATTCAGATTATGATAATTATTAGTAGTTATTTAAGCTCGTTATGTATAGGGGCGTTATATGCAAGAGTAAAAAGGGTGATTTATATGCGAATGAGGATAGATAATAAATATGCATTATAGATAATAATATTAATAAAAGCACAAGAGTTTTTCTTATTGAATTTTTTTTTAAAAAGTGGAAGTATTAACCTGGTGGCTCTTTCGAAGTCGTCATTTTTTTGTTCCAATTTTCTCACGTATACTTGCATCTCTTCTCTGGCCATTTGCATCTTTTGAAGCTCATCCCTCATGTTACTGCATTCTGTTTGGCACTGATTCAGCTTGGTCTGTAAAGGAAGATTGTAGAAATTCAGAAGAAAATACAAATACAGTGAGTCACCTCTAACTCATGTACCGCCTCTTTTATCACGGGTCTGTCCAGACATTTTGTGAAAGGTCCTGTTTTTGTTTAATTACGAAAAAACTATTCATAATTTGTAAATATAAAATAAGCGTTAAGTCACATTTTTTCAACCAGGGTCCTGCTTTTGTGAATTTGTGCAAATAGTGTCCTGTTATAGCAAAAATTGCTGAAAACCTTTTCGAGAAGAATTGTAAATAGATTTTTAAATTGTAAATAGATACAAGATTCTGCTCAACAATTGCTGCTACTAAATTAGAGATGCAACATACAAATATTTGGTATTTAGTCTATACTGCTCAACACAGAATATTCATTTCGGACGAATAATGGAAACAAAATCACTCACGTTTTTAATAATTTCAATTGACATATTTTAAATAACACAACTTAGTAATGTATCACTTTTAATGTGTTATGCATTAAGTAAACTTAAACTAAACAAATCTTAAATTTATAATATTTTATATAAAAAATTGCCAGAAATTAATCTTTATTTACATAATATTCTTTTAATTAATTTAATGAATAAATAAAAATTGATCAATTATTTATTTACAAAAAAAAAAATGATTTAATATTAATAAGAATGCGCACGCGATGTTTGTAAAAGCAGAAATATTTTCTTAGAATACTCCATTTGGAATTTAAACTTAGGGAAACTTAGTTTGTCTCTAACCGTCTTCCCCCCCTCCCCCCCCGGGAAGGGTTTATTTGATTAACAAAACGATAATGAAGATAAACAAATTCGCGAAGAGTCCGATTAAGAGATAAATTATTTTGTGAAGGGTCCGTTAGCGGACCCAAATTTCTTCTTAGCCGACCCCTGTTTATGCTCTTTTTCATTTATACGACGGTTTTCAAAGGTTCATGATCATTATATAGGAAAATAATGATAATTATCATTCGTTTATGCGTGGTTCTGAAAATAAATATTTCAATTATACGCCGAAATGCTTCTTAGAATAGCTAAAAAATTTCTAGAATAGAAAGAAAAAAGAATCAATTTTTTTTAGAAAAAGTTCTTAGATTGAAAATTGAAGGAAATAAACAATCTTAGTTAAATATGCAGCTGGATCCAGTGAAATAGTTAATTTTCCTCCCCCATACTACAGTGCTGTATCGCACATAGAATTTGTTGAAATATAATTATTTCTCGTCTACATCTTTTACTTAACTTAGATGTATTATTTGTTAGTGTATTTTATTATAACCATCATATATTTTTGTTTTGCGTACCTGACAACTTCAATACACAATTAGTTTGTTTATGTTCCGCATGTCTCTGTGTTAAATAAGAAATAAATAGTGAAAGAATTGAAATCTTTGTGAAAGGATCTTTTTCAATGAATATAGAATGTGTCACTTAAGAGAATTGACACTTAACGGGCTTAGCTTACTGGAAATAGAATGGCAAAAACAGTGGCTAACGTAAACAGATGCCGCATTTAAGCACCTAATCGAGATCGAGATACACACTCTACGTCACTTGCAGGTAACCCATTACAAGCAAAAATATATTTTGGTATTTTTAATTATAAAAACAGACTAATAGACACTAAAAAAAATTTTCAACTATCAAAATTATATTTGTACTAAAATATAAAATCAAAAAAATTCGTTTGAATTTATTTTCTTTCTTTATTTGGTTTTGTAAATTAAAGAAATTTCAACGACAAATAACTAATTCTCTTTGAACTAAATAAATGGAAATAATTGCAAATTTGAAGAATTATCGTTTGGAAGCTAACAGCGTGTATAGAACATTTCATATTAACTCAGAAAAAGACACTGGTGTTTAATGCTGTATTTCATAATCATAAAATATTAAAATGCTAAATATAATATTTTTCACTTAATTTGACGTAAATTAATACAATATAATGAAAAAAATATGAAAAATATGTTTAATTAAAATCCTGCGTTAAAGGGTTAAATGCGCAATTCGAACTCTCTTAGCAATAAAAAATTCAGTAACGATTTGTTACAGTCAATTGAACAATATTAACTGAAAAATGTTATGAATAAAATAAAAATAAAAGTTTTTAGTGAGTGTTGCGGCTCTAAATTTAAGACAAAACACAACGGGATAGATTTAAAAATTATAATTCACTTTGAAGTAAATGCAGCATCACAGCTGGACATCGAAGAAATGAAAACTTATTTTGGGCGGAGGATTTTCTTTTTGCGGCACACTACACCACAAAAGCATAACAACTACTCAAAAAAACAAAAACATTAGTAATTTTATTCTTTCAAAAAGTATGTCTGTTACTAAAGCCGTTTTATTACTATAATCACCCAAAAACCTCGATGAATTTTGAAAGGACTTGTTTTTAGACAAGTAGAAAAATAGACGAGTTTCTTTTGTTGGGGAAAAATGTTAAAATTACTCTGTATTTCTCTTTTTTTACATGTAACCGCTTTAATAATAGGTTAACTTATTAATATTTACGGTGAAATTATTATACTAGAGCTTAACAATTTTTTCCTTTAAAATTTTTTTTTTTGTTGGCACAATTGAAAAAAAAAATAATGCAGTAAAAGTAAAATATGAAAAATTTGTGTTTTGCTAATAAAAACTTGTATATTGGAACGAACAATTCGGTGAGATATAATAAACTAGACGTTGATATTGATGGTAATACATTTTAAGTGGGGGGTAATTCTGAAATCATATCTTTTAAAATCATAGTGTAAAGGAATAACAAATTATTACTTTAACCCCATGTTTGAAATCGTGTTGCCAGGAAGGGTTTTAAAATGACCTTAAAAATTATAAAGATGTGAATGCATAAATGCAGTATAATAAATATTCATTAATCCAGTAAAGCCCAGTCACAAGAAGTTGTTTATTTATGAAAAAATCTTGTATGAAAAATGTGATAGTACGCATTTGTTTATACCAATAAGCCGATATTTTTTTCTTTTAGCTACTACTTTAGCCTTAAAAAAGATAGTATTAATAAGGTATAATTTTGGTAGGCGGAATCATCTTGTTTCTTCAAATTAACTCCTAATAATAAAACCCTTGTTCAACCCCCGTTTTTCGTTCTTGGTAAAAAGAACCGTCTTTTAAAATGACACCAAGTACAAATGAGTTAAGTCCTGTGTTATAAGCCATTAAATCAGTATTAAGTATCCAAGCTACTAAGCTTTGTCTCAAAAATTGAGTCAACTGGAAGTTACTTTAATTGACTTTTTTGACCAGAAAGAAAGATGCAGACCTTTTTTTTAAAACTCAGATTTTGATTGTATTTGTTTCTGTAACTGTTTTGTTATTGTAACTGTTTTTTTTCTTTTGCAAAATTCTCCTAAAATTTAATATCTCTTTATTAATTTCTTTCTCTCTCTCTGACTATATATATATATTATATAGTATAAAATACATAATCCTTAGTTGCTGTAGGTTTCTCTTGTTTGTTTTTCTTGGGGCAGTCGGGAGATGGTTGTTTGCTGTAATATACCACCAACAGCCGAAACTGCTTCCACACTGACTGCATCATAATGCTCCCATGACGAAGCCGCCATGTATGTTCGGGCATCCACTTTAATTTTGTTTTAGTGTTTTCCTTCTTGATTTTTAGGATGTTATTTCCTTTTACAAACTTTCGAGCATCTCCTGATCTCTTGTTGTGGTATTCCCACGGTAATATTTAGTACATTATATCCTGCTAATGTTTTTCGAATTTCTCCTATCGTGGTAATCCTTATATATATATATATATA
>NC_092208.1:17316103-17350223 GCF_043381705.1 Parasteatoda tepidariorum
ATATATATATATATATATTTGTATAAATACACTCTTTTCATACCGTACGCTACAAAACAAAATATTTTAATGGATCGGTAAAAGAAGAATGTATCTTTAATTAGCGACTCAACTTAAATAGCTATTAAGTTGAAAGAAATGGCAATTACGAGCACGTTTCTTAACCCTTACTTCCCCAGATTGCAGCATTATGAAAAGAATTTTGACATTAAAATAACTATAATGAGAAGAGAAGATAACGCTTAAACATAGCAGGTCAGAGGTAAATTCGGATCCACCCCTCTAAAAAAGTTCACGTTCCATCCCTATCTGCTGCCAAACAAACGGTAACTTCGTTCACGAATTGAACCCTAACCCAGTTCTGGAAGCCGTTGAACTGACCCCCTCTTCTCTTGCCAACTTCGTCGTAGGCGTGTGAAACGAACTGGACAGTCCGGCTAGTAATGGACAGCATCTCGTTTGACGGCCTCGCCCGCTCCCATCAAATTTATTCTAATGGATTGTAAGAATAGAGGGAACGTTTAGAATCAAAGGATAACCCATTTTTTACTGGAAACACAGTGACTGAGTTCCGTCGTAAGAGTTCTGGTCATTGCTTTTCTAGATTCAATTATGAGCAAAATTCAGTAGGCCACATTGTCTGCTGTTATCAGACAGTTATAATATTTTTGCTGAACAATGTGTCTGCAAAACTCACACGATCTATTTTTCGGTGATTTAAATAAAAATAAAAAAGGTCGACTTTTCAGTGTCGTTAATGTTTCCGTTTTGTTTTAAAAATGAAACAAAGGGCAATATTATCTTACCCTTCATCATGATTTTTTGTCTTGTTTATCTCAAATATGAGCAAAGAAATGTAACCTTTTTAAAGAAAGAGTGCTAAGCTGTTGTTTTTTTATTCTTTTAAGAAAAATTACATTTACCAAGGCTGGATAATGGCCGTTCCTCATTACACTTATTATGGGGTCCTTCATCAAAGCACGAAATATCTTATTTTCATATTTTGTAAAATTTTTGAAGACTTTTCTTTATATGTCTGTATAAAAACTACAAAATTGGAGTTTTTATGACATCACATCCCAGTAGCAATATTTACACGTACAAAAAAATTCTGGTAAAATTATCGTACTGTATGATACTGACATTTCTAGTAAAAAATTCAAGCAGAATTCTGATTAATAAAACCAAAATATACGGTATTTAAATCATTCATTTGATATTTATTCTGTTCAAATATTAACAGTTAACCCGAATTTCTGGTTTCCAAATTATAATTCTTATAACAACACATTTAGTAGTAATAAAATACGAAATTGAAAAATATATTTAACCGAATAAATGGTTTTAATGCCATGCTCTAACTCTAAGGTATCAAGATAAAAATACCAATTTTTATCACGATTATAAAACCGTATTTTACTGTCAATTTTATCAAAATTTTTACCAAAGAGTTTCGGTAAAAATTATTGAGCTTTTTGATGTTTCTATAGAGCTTGAAAAACGGTAAATTTTATCATATTCTGATTGCTTTGACCATACTTTTTTTTATCAGTGTAATTATGAGATGTCTCCAACTTATAGATGCTTAAGATACTAAGTGAAACAGCGTGAACTAAGTTTTATTAAAAAAAATTTGAAAAGTTATTAGTTAAAAAACTTTTTTAATTGCATCTAACTAAAAATGTCCTTGAGTCTACAATCCCTGAAGGTCCTAACTATAACTAAAAGTGCCCTGAATCTAAATCAGTCCATTAGTATACAGAGAGAATTAGCAGCACTATCTTCATATCTTCAATTTTGTCTGCGACTACAGCGTAGTCAGACAGATATTATAATTGCAAAAATTCTGTTTAATCTGACATACATGTATCAAAATTTTCAAATGCAAGGTCATTAAAAATTATACCAAAAATCTTAATACCTAAAATCATAATGTAGTTTAAATTCAAGTTGAATTTTATACAATGGTACTAAGAAATGGAACAAATCCTTACAAACTTAGACCTCCAATCAAGTAACAGAAAATTTCTTTGCGGTGTTTTCTTAATTCAGCTATTTAATTAGACATATCTTAAAAAGGAGTCGTAGCAATTTTCCCCTCATTTGTTTGCTTTTTAAAAATAAAACTATGAGGAAAAATAATCTGTAGGTATCATGCTTCTGCTCAAGTTAAACTATAGTATTGTCGAATTAATTATAAGAAAGATAATAATATGATTTCTCTAACATATGTTTGGTCACAGTGTCTTTCTTTTGTTTTATACGTCAATATTATTAACGATTTAATTATTATTATTCCTTCCTCTTTTTTTTAATTCATGCATTTGCAATTTAACGCAGAAAAAAACTAATAAAAAATGAGAATCTAAAATAATGAAACACATTTTTATTATTTTTTGGTAGAACAAATTTTTAGAAACATCATCACCGAATTTACTGAAAAATAAAGTTTCATTTAAAAAAAAACTGAATTTAAATCAAATTACAGTTCATTCGTTATTTATAATAAAACATAATTCTTCGCAGAAATACCTCAATTGTATAAAAAATTAAATACATTGGATTATAATTACCAGTTAACACTAAAGCAGTATTATGTAAATTTCTAATTACTTAAGCTATAAAAGAAAAGGATAGTATGCAAACCCCATACTATCCTTTACCCATACCATCACTTAAATAATGCAAAAACTTCGGATTCAAAAATTATCAAGTTGGAGAAAGTTTCGAGCTTCAAAATTAAGCGCTTATTATCTAGACTCGCCAGAGGTGATAAAGGCAAGATAAAATCGATTTGAAACAAAAATTTAAAATAAACAAATTGAACCCTAAAATGCCAATTAACGATAAAACAGCTTGTAAACTATTAAATAATAGAATATTTTGCAACTACTTAAATAGACATCATTAAGTTTCAGTAAAAACACTTTTTAGAAACATCATTAACTGAAGAGTAAAATTACATTTTAAAAGAACTGTAATTTAAAGCATTTCATACGAAATTTATAGCAGTATATTTCCCAGAAATACCTCAATTGTATAAAAATATATTGGATTTTAATTGCCAATTAACAAAAACAAGAGCACAGCATACATAGAACAGACAGAGTAAAATACACAATAAAATGCATTTTCTTCAAATATTAGAAAATTAAATAGCATTAAACAATACAATCAGAGATTTAATTGCAATGGAGCATAAAAAAAGGAAATCTCTTTTAAAGAGATTTCTTTTTTTAATTCACTTCATTATTGGTATAAACGTTTAACAATTTATAAATAAATGCTTTCTATTGCTGGATGTAAAACGATTAAAGTGCCCTCTAACGTTGAAGGTCAAAAATAATAATATTTATGCTTTCGTTGTGCTAAAAGAACTCATTGTTTGTATTACTCCAATTTACCGTGTTGTAGGTAAGAAGATTTATTTTTCGTTTTCCTATTTTTATTTGATTTACCCACAAAGATGGTAAGAACTGCTCAGACCAAGTGACTTATATTTAATTTAAAACCTTGCTCTATTATTCCAAGTTGGGTCACACTAAATGCACAGGGGGTCGTTACGCTTCGATAGTTGCAGTGGAACGCAGGATTAAGAACGAATTTTTTGAGTTGTTCTTTTGTGGCTGCGAATTAACGGTTGTGTGTTCCGACCGATGTTCTGTGCTTTTTTTTCCAACGATTTTTTTTTCTTAAAGTGGTAACCTGTAAATTGAATTCAGTCAAGCAACGTATTTTTTTTTCTGTATTTCAAGGGCAAAAGACATCTTATCAAATTCAAGGTTCCACAATTTTTTTCCCCGCAACTTGGATAAATATGACGCAAATTTTTTTTTAAGAAATTGTTTGAATAACAATTGAACAGTGTTCCTCAATGAATTTTATTTTTCTCTCTCATGGTCATTCTGATTCTTTGACATTGTCAGAATTTCTCCAATATTGTTCGTCTCCTCAAAAACATTTGAGGAAAATGACAAAACCATTGTTGTGCGCAATAACAGCAAAATCTTCGATCCACTTTTAGCATTGAAAAAAATCTTCATAGAATATTTCGCCTATATAAATGTGTCTTTCAGTAAGACGACAAGTGGAAACATCTTTGATCTTTGAAACAGTTGACCTTTCTATTTCAGAGAGGGTTATCGAGAGATAGCCAGCAGGCAGTGTAGAAAAGAGCTCTAAATCGCGAAGCTATCTGAAATAAACTGCAGAAGCGATTCCATTGCAGATTGATAGCAAACTATGGCACTTGGGCTCTCATTTTCTAACAAAAAAAATTATGTAATTTAAGCTACTAAAAAGTTTTGAAAAACAAATTGCACTAAAAGATTTTAATGATTAGAACTCATAATTGCAATAAAAATTGTTGTTGTAACACACAGAGAAAAAAAAATAGTGCATGGAGTCCCTCCGCGCTGAAGAAGTTAAACTTCGTAACCTGCGACGTTAATTGCAGAAGAATCAGCAGTGGTAGAAGGATCACTAGTTTTATTCAACGACTCTTTTTCCTGCTCCGCTCGCTTCAGTGCTCTGTAATCACGGTAATATTGTGCATTTTTCCCTCGTGGACCTCTTGAATCAGTGCTTGTGGTTGCCTCATCGTCTCTCCCTCGAAAATGTATTTGTATTAATAATGTATGTGAATGCGTCATAATGTAATTTCAGAAGAGAAAACCTAACAGTCAATTGATATTCACAAGAGACGTACCTTGACATAACCTTAAATCCGTCGCATTGTCCTTGGGATTGTTTTCACTCATTTCTTACAATTGTTATCCACTAAATTTGAAAATAAAAAATACTATCCTATTAAATTATATGTGTATCAAAACAAACTAAAAAAATATTTATAGAAAAACAATACTTTTATTATTTTTATGCTAGTGAGAACCAAAACAATATGGAAATGAATGAGGGAAAATTGGATCCTACCACGTGATTTCCCGGCCAATAAAAATGTAGCGTTAAACGTTTAACGCAACCTTGTTGGAAGTCGCATAAGAAGTATAACTTCAAAAAGCAAGATCAAAACTACCAGAAAATAGTAAACTCTCGTTTGAAATGCTAATTAAACTAGATTTTAAACAACACCCTGAAATGTATTTGTCTTTTTACTTTCATCCTTAGATACATATTTAATGATAGCTAGTATGAACAAATTACATTTCTTCTTGTTTATATTTTGAACTCTTCTTGCTTATCTTAGGAGTTGATTTAAAATGATATGAAGTGAAAATACTAAGGAAAACAATGTCGAAATTAAGCTAATTTTTTCCGAAGTGCTTCGGTAATGATTTTCGTAAAATTAACAATGAAATATTATTTAATAATACTGTTATACATATTTTTAGAACTTTTTTGAGACATCGCCTTACAAAATGAAAATCCATGCAACCTTTCAAAAATTCTAAAGGTAATACGTTTTTTTTCGTGACTGTACTTCTTAATCATTCAATGAGTTGAATTTGAATACTTTGGTGTGTCATTTTCTTTACGACATTTAAATAAGGGAACTTAGATGATGGATGTATTTCGTATTCTAATGAAGAATCCACACAAGATATATCATTTTTTCTCCCTCATAACAACATTTTGAAGTGCTTCAACGCAATGTCTTAAAAGGACATAACAAAACTGAGTAGGAGTTGAAATGAACAAAAACGTTAATTGGTGATAATTTTTTGACCTCAATCATCCTTATAACTTTAGCAAAAAGAAGAAAAAAAAGGCGTTGATGAATTTTGTTTTTTACGTCATGTTAATTTTAAATGATGTATCTGTTTAACTTTTTTTCATATGTTTTAAGATTGCTCTATTATGCTAATTATCATAAAATATCATAATATTTCAAAAAATTATCTTTGTAATAAAATGCAATTATTTAAATGTAAAATGAGAAATACTTTCTATTTTTCAAAAAGTTTTATATTTTTGACTTCTTCAATTTTGAAATACAGTTTATGATTTATTTGTTAACTTCTGTAAAATTTAGTTTTAAATGATTTTCAAAATTTATTGCATCAATTTAAGGAAATTTTTGAGCAATCTAATAAATTTTAATTTTCTCAAACTTTATTTGAACTTATTTTACAAGGTACTGCAAAGTATTATACAATTGAAGATGATTAATCATTTATTTTATAAATACATTACACAAAAAATTTGATAAAAATTTTTTACTTGCAAGGGTGAACTGAAAAATTAAAAATAAATCTAATGCTATAACAAAATAAGTATTTCTTAAAAGAGGAATGAAATGAATTTATGAGATTTATGAAATTTTTATAATTAAATCTAAAAAAAATGTTCGTCAAATTTCTTATTTTAATTTTTTATTTAGTGTTTATGTGTGGCTGTCACGGAAAATGACATGTACAACAACGTGTAAACGTG
The DNA here is from genome assembly GCF_043381705.1 of Parasteatoda tepidariorum. NCBI lineage: Eukaryota > Metazoa > Arthropoda > Arachnida > Araneae > Theridiidae > Parasteatoda > Parasteatoda tepidariorum. The sequence goes on from NC_092208.1 coordinate 17,322,497, forward strand.
ACTAAGACATCCATAAGGGTGTCATATCAAGAGAGTGCGGGTACCCCTTAAGTACTAAGTATGCTCATTGTGTATATATGCACCGAAGAGCCATTACATTATAACCACCCTCCATCTATAACAATGGGCTCGCCCAGGTTTTCATGGTTTCTCGCCCAGGAACAATGTTTTCATGGGGCACATTAGGATCCATAATCCTCATAGAACAATCCCTGACGTCTGTAAGCTACTTGAACATAGTTGCAGACTAGGTTCACCCATTCATGGCAACAGTTTTTCCTGCGGGGGATGGTGTTAACCAACAGGATAATGCACCATGTCATAAGGGTCGAATCGTCATGGATTGGTTCGAGGAACATTCCAGTGACTTTCAAGTCATGTCTTGGCCCGGAAAATTCATCTGACCCTTAATCCAATAGAGCATTTGTGGTCCTACTTGGAAAACCAAATTCGTGCTGCCACGTTCCCTCGCGATGTGAGGGAATTGCAGGACCATTTGGTGAACGCTTGGTACCAGATACCTCAGACTACCTATCAGCACCTTGTGGAATCAATGCTACCGGGAGTGCTGGCAGTTTTGAGGGCTAAAGGTGATCCTACATGTTATAAGCAGGGTAGTCATAATGTAATGGCTCTTCGGTGTATATATAAGAAAAAATTATTTTTTCATTGTTTTTGGAATATTTAAATAAATATTTTCATGGGTTAACTCAAACTGGGTATAAACCCTCAAAAAGGCTTCGAACCCCCTTGAGAAACTTTTTGCAGGCGCCCTTCTTAATTGGTTTCATGTCAACTAATATGAAAATTGTTATTTCGAGATATTTAGTATAGAGAATTGCATTATTTCCTGCAATACAGTAGACTAGAGAATTATTGAGAATTAGAAAATTCTAAGTATGTATTTGAAAATCTTACAGCTAATTATATTTGCATATAGTAAAGTTGCTTCGAATGAAATTTTTTCGTGTTTGCAAAATTTACCCCAGGTTTAGATCGAGTTTTAACAAGATTTTTCCTTGTCCCACTGGCATCAGACAGTATACAAATATGTATGTAGATGATATATGTACCGTAAGCTGAATTTAATAGCATACAACTGCGTATGTAGATTAGTTTTTAAAACTTCAAATGATTCATTTGTTCCAGTTTTTTTTAAATAAATAAACTTAAACAGTAAAAAAGAATAAGTTTTTTTATGACCACTTACATAGAATTCCCGTAAAATTATTATTTAATGAACAATTAATGGTTTTAAATCCATCTTTTCCGGTTTAGAAAATACTTGTAAAGAAAAGCATGTAAAGCTAAAAGAATCATTAGTAGAAAATGGCTTCGACATGAGAACGTTTTGTTCCCCAACTTGGCAATGAAGAGAACGGGTCGAGAACCTCGTAATTCAACGAACAAAATGCATCCTCAACAATCAGAATTACACCGAAAATCTCATGGAAGTTTCCTTCCTTGTTTCGTTAGCGCCCTAATGGATTTAACAACCTTTTGATCCTGTATTCTCAGTTTATGTTCTTAAGATTTTTTTTGCAAACAATTATGAACCTTCAAAAAATCGGTTACTAAAACGCAAAAAAGTCATAAAAGTCTAAATAGTCGTGCTTATTTATTAGGAGAGATAACATTTAGTTTTTTATGTGAGCATTAAAAAGAAGATAGGGGGATATTTCTTTTGTTTTGCATCTAAAAAATTCGATTGGACATTGAAAAAACTTAGAAAATTACCGGCTAAATTATTTACAAATTTATGATAATGGTTTATTTTTAAAATAAATATAGGATTCGTGTTTTGTGATTATAACCTTTTTAAACCCTTATCATTTTTAGACTTAGGATATCACTTTAAAGAAAAAAGATATAAGGATCAAATGTTTAACAAAACGAAAAATAAACAGGTATCTCATTCGGTTGAAGTTAATAAAATAAATAAATATTGGGCTGGGAAAAAATAATGCTCAAAATAAAGAAAGGAAAAAAAAAATAAAACAGTTCATAACATTTAAAACTAGTCTTTATGTCTATATGGATAACAATAATAAAAAATAAAAACTCATTCACTTTAAATAATTTTCTTTTGAATAATTTTTTGGTTCAATAAATGTTGATAATTCAGAAAAATTGCCCCACAGAAATAATAATTTTCAGTGTTACAAAAATAATTGTGAGATTTACCTAGAAATTATTTTTCCATGTTATTAATTAAATGATATATTTTAAACCTCAAAAAATAGTCAATGACTAATTCTTTCATAATCGATCAAGCGTTCACAAATGTGCAATTAATTCCGAGAACATGAGCATATGAAACATTTTTTTCAGCATAATTTTTCCAAAGTAAATTAATAAAAAATAAGGGTAAGGTGGTATTATGAATGATTATCCGAATTTTGAAGTGTGGAAAAAGAAAAAAATAAACAATTAAATGTTTTGGAAAATAAATGTAATACTTATGTAATACTGAGATTATTCTTATTTTTTAGGAATTTTTAAAAGTTAACCAAAGTTGTTTACATTTTGAAAACTTAAAAAAAGGGGACATTTAAAAGTGATCAACACTTTACACATTTAAATGACAGTTAATGTCCCTTTGGAATAAGTTTCTCATAGCAAAGCCTGTGTCTTAAAAATCTTAAAAATAAATTACTTTTTAACAATCGAAAAATATTTACAAAAGGAAAAAGTTACAAACAAGAACTCCTATGCAAAATAGCCTAAAATTGTGAGATAATAGTTTACTTTTTACTATACACAGAATGAAAAACCTACAAAATAGCAAGTTACGACTAATTGCTTTGTAAAAGAAATATATATAAGTCATGGATTTTGCCTTATTGCATTTTGTTTTTACATAAATTAAAAATTCATATTTTTTAACACGACAATATGTATCGAAATTTATTGAAAAGAAAAAGAAAATACATCTAATAATTACACTGAGAAAAAAAGAAGTATGGTAAAAACTACCTGAATATGGTGAAATTTCCCGTTTCTGGCTTTATGGGGATACCAAAAAGCTCAGCAATATATACCGAAGCGGTAATTATAATGATTTTGGAAAATTAATAACAAAATATAATTTTATAATATGCGATAAAATTTGGTAAATGCGGTAAAGTTTGGTAATTTTTTCATTATACCATGCTTTAGCATAGCATAAAAACCATTTATTCGGTTGAATTTACTTTTGTGTTGTTCTGTGAGTGGTAAAAAGAACTATAGGTTTGAAAACCAGAATTTCCGGTAAGTCGTTACCATGTAAACGGAAAAATTACCGAATAAATTGTTTAAATATCGCTTGTTTAGGTTCTATTAAGCAAAATGTTTTTTTTTCTTCTTTTCTTTTTTAACCAGAAATGTTGTCACCACACAGTACGGTAATTTTACCAGAATTTTTTTCTACGTGTGGTTTAACAATTATTACTTCATGCTATTGTTTATCTATTATCGTTTCTACGACTTAAAACTCTTCTTTTTGCTTTAAAATACCATTGAAATAAAAATGAAAATAAAAAACGAGACAATTGAATTTTGTTCTCTATTGTAAACCATTCACCCATTGAAATTTTCCCATAGTATGTGTCAAATGAAAAAATGAACTTCTGCGAACCTTTTTTTTTGTGACATTTTCTAAGAAATTTACGGCAATGAATCGAAAAACATAGATGTTTCTCGTGTGAGAGTTTTGTTTCATGTCACTAAAACCACAATCGTGGAAAGTAAATAAATAGTTTGTGCTATGGAAATGATGTTGGGAAAAACCGAAATTTAATTTTTCTTTTCATCAAATTTATTAAAGTGGAACACTACTGTGGTTGATTAAAGTTCACAATTTTTTTCAAGCGCATTTGAAAATGGTATTTATTTAACAGATTAAGGTGAACTGTGATTAGTTAAAAAATGCTTTTTCCCATTATTCTATATGCTTTGAACAATCACTGTCTATATAAAAATAGGGTAAGGGCCTCCTCTGTTTTGGGTGTTCAACTTATAACGCCACGATTTGCTTTGATGCACAAAATAGCAGAAACTTGCAATTGTGCAATTGCGTGGGTACGTACAAAATTGTACAAGGAATTCGATGGAATAAAATAATTTAAGATTCGATTTTTAGTTCGAGAGTTATTAACTGTTGAAATTTTAATAAAAAATACAATGTTTGGTTGATCTGTAGCCCTCTGAAATGCAACTGTGGAGTAAATGAATCATTTTCATTTATGAATTTAACGCGATTTGTTTTAGGAATTTTAATTTATTCGAAATTAATTGCAATTTTTTATTTTTTTTTCGAGATTTTTTTACTTTTTCTTTGTTTTAAATGAAGATTATTTATCCATTGTTGTGGAAAATATTATTTATTTTTCTCGAGATTTTCAGAACTCACTTGATCTAATGTCAAAAGTAAAAAAAGAAAAAAAAAGAAAGAAAGAAACGAAAAAGACTAGAAAATAATGAGATATTGCCGGATATAAATCTGAACATTTTTAACGAAATTTTGAAAAAAATTATACAGATTCAAGAGATATAACCGTTTTCATTCTTAACTGTTGTATAGTATATGGCTACGTAATATGTAGTTGTTATGGGCCATTTAAGGCAAAGGATGCGATTTTTCTTGTTCTCCAGTGGCGCCATCTATGGCCCAGAATTCGACTTCTACCTCACCCATACGCCACATCTGTTTAGGGGGCGGACCCATTCATTCATCAACAGATCGTAATTTTCACCTGAACCAGGAACGATCAATCTCCAATTCAGTACCCCCAGAGGTATAATTTATTATGGGAACATGGAGGACTTTGTGACTCGACAGATTTAACGTGCACATGTCACCATTCACTACACGGGGAGTCTTCGGCCGGCTAGATTCGAACTCCCGTTCTCATGAACGTGAGTTCAGCGCCATGCCAACCAGGCTTATATATTGTTAATAAGTAAAATTACCTCTGAATATGTCACACATTCTGTATTTCTAAGTTTAAATTTTTCTTTTATTGACTATTTTGAATCTAGTTAATCGTTAATTTCATGACGATTAATTTATTAATGAAACTGTCTCGCATACAATTATACATTTTATAAACAAGATTTTTTTTTTCTTTTTGAAAAAATATCGACTTTTAAGAGAAAAAGAGGTAAATGATAAGTAACCTCAAGGGTTGGCGAACGGAGCTTCATAATATTTAAAAAATTTAATAATTAGCTGACTACCCGTTTTCCGTGCGAAGTAAAAAAAATTGCAAATAACCAATGAATCGGTATTAATTAATACTTCGCAATAACAGACAAAACTGAAAGACACATACCAAATAACAATTGAAAGTTTAAAAACAATTTCCTTTTCTTTATTACCTTTTGTCCTTGCAGCTAGATTTCCTGGTCGTGCGCGATAACTGCTGTTCTTATTTATTTCAATTATCTTAATTTTATGAATTTTTTTTTAAAAATTTCTATTAAAAAGTGACCAAAATTGCATTTAAATAGGCTCAGAAGTAGCTATTTTATTGTAATTTATTAATGAGACGACAAACCTGACAAGCTCGCCGATATCGTTGGCAAATTATTAATCATGATTAGGCAGCTATTTCTGAGCTTACATTAATACAATTTTCGACAAAAATTGTTGGAGAACATTAAAACTAAAATAATTTAGATGAATAAAATGCTATCCGTGCACCCGGACTTAAATTTTTCAGTGAAGAAGATAATACCAACAATTTTTTATAAATAGCAATATTTTATTATACTTTTTTGGAAATTTTATCGAAACTTTTATTTCTAACTTCATTTTATTTAAAATTCTCTAATTCTCTATCGAATGTAGAAGATATCAAGATTTTTCTATTTAATTTATATTCATTACATATTTTAAAACATTTAAAATAAAATTTATAATTTATTACAAAATAAAACACCATACTTATTCATTCAATTTTATACCATCTAAATTTTAAAGATACTTTTGAAGCTTAAAAATAAATTTATCTGCTGAGAACGTATTACAATATTTCAAAGATGGCATCCTAGAAATAATTTAAAAATAACAGAAACACTACATAAATAAATAAATAAATAAAAAACACGGATGACATGCACAATCAAATAATCCTTCAATTGTTTTCTTTTTTTTTGTTACAGAAATATTTCAACGATAAAAATCAGACTGTTCCCCTCGATAATTAGAAATCTCTAAAAGTCCACCTTAATATTTCAAACAAATAAATAAAATTTTCTCGAATTATTTTCGCCTTTTAAGTTAAAAACCAGAAAGAGATAAAAAGAATTAATTTCTTGCAGATATGTAGTATATTTAAGAATCTCCCCCCCCCCTATATTTGAAATTTAGTAAACTATTGTGACTACGTAACTTAATCCCCCCCCTCAAAACTTTGGCTTTTGTGACGCTTACGTTAAAGATGTTTCAATTCAAACTAAATAATAATTCTTCTTAAGAAAAAAGAAAAAAAATGGCACCAGTTGAGAAAATGATTAAACAAACGATAAGTTTTCAAAATTTATTGAGTAAAAATGTTAGCACAGCAATAATATAGTAAATAATATATGGCGCATATGTTTTGGTTTATAAAATGTTACATATAAAATATTTAAGTCGAGTAAAATTAGAAAGTTTATTTTTAACAAACGATTTTCAAAAGAATGTATAAATTTGGAATAGGCTTCATTCAAAATCGTTTGAGAAACTATCACTAGTTTTATATTTAGAGTGCTTTAATTTATTGAACAACAATGTTTAATTGCATTAATTTTTGTAACCCAAATAAATATTTATTTCTATTTCACAAAGACTAAACTGTTTAATTAAGTCACGAATATAAGCATATGTTGAAAAAGTGATAGAATAATCAGCATATAAATAGAAAATTCGCAGACGTGCCATCTCAATAAACCGTTGCATATTCTTAGAATATCTAACAGCTGTTGAAATCTAGGAGGGGAAAAATAATTTTGCAGGTGGAAATAATTTTGCAGGTGATAGTTCGTTATAAGATTCACTTTTTTTAAATGAGTCAAAATCATTACTAGCTCTCTCTTACTTAGATGGGAATATTACTTATTACTTATTACTTATTATTATTAGTTTACATTACTAGCTCAAATGATTATTCTTGTAATTAAAGTAAACAAATTCTTGTTTTCTCATTTCTTGTTTTTATCTACTTAACAGCCATTTTACTTTTGTTTGTCTTCGCTCACCATATACTTCTTAAGCTATCGTTGACATTTATACGAAGAAAAGTAAATTTTATTTCAAGTAATAAAATTATTTACAGCTTTTTTTTAATGACATACATTTCAAAAATGTCATTGGAACGCAATGATTAAGAATGATGAGTAATGAATTTTAGGATAAAGAAATAATAAATCAGATGAAAAATCTAATTTTCGTAAAAAAATTCCTTTGAATTATTTCTTTTCAATTCCAATGGCGAACGAATTATTTTATAGCTTAATTTAATTAGATAACTATTTTAATTTACAAACTTTTATATGGAAAGAGTTGTTTTAATACATTTTAATAAAAAGCAATGCTAATAAAATCCAGTGAAAGTAGTTTTTTTTTTCCTTTTCTTAGAAATTTAAATTCACTGGAAAATGCATATAATTGTATTGTTAAGGAAAATTTGGGTAATAATGTTAATGATCAAAAAAATGAAAATTATAAAAATAAATTAATAAAAGTTTCGCTACATTTAGTATTTTTAACTTAGTATTATGTTTTAATTAATTTTGATAAATATAGTTTTTTTTAACTTCATTGTTAAAATAGGTTTTTTGGTCGTAGCTCATTATTAATATTTAATACAAAAAATTCATTTTTTATAATAATTCCAGAGGAAGTTTGACTTTGTATAAATAATCTCAAAATACTTTTTTTTGCCTTATTTCAATTCTATATATTTTAATTCGTTCAATCAATTATTATAAACTAATAATGGATACTTGACTAATTAAACAAATTTGTGTTGCAAAATGTAAAATTTTAAACATCATTTTAGAAATATATTTTTGAACTCCGTAATTGTTTTCATACAAAAAAAAGATTTATTGTAATATCACTTGACATACAATTTAATACGTAAATTTACACTTCAAAGAAGTAAAGGAAGAGTAAAATATTTAGTATCTAACAAAAGAATGCTGTTCATGCCTTATAAAAATTAGCAAAGAGGAATCGTGCAGTTTTTTAAAAATGTAAATAATATACTTAAATAATTTATTAATTGAATCTATAATAATATCTGCATGAAGGGTGCAGTGGCGTAGCTAGAGGAAAGAAAGAGAGCTCCCAGGCGCTGTCTATAGGTGCCAAACTCATGTAGCATAATTAAAAATGTGTTACAGAATAAAATCTTTTTCTCTTTCAAACACCCTACATTTAATTTTCTAATTACGAGTTCAAAAACGTCTTCATTTTTTATTCGATTTACCAAAGAATTTTAACAAGATACTTATGAATAATAAAAATAAAAAAACCTGCGGGTAGGGTTTCCTGACAGATGGGGGGGGGGAGGTTTTTATAACGTTGCTATTGCTGCAACGGACGTTTGGCAATGTGAGAAATAAGAATACAATCAACAACAAATCTTTCGGACACACGCCGAATGACTATCTAAATGCTGACATTCTGTTGAAAATATCGATGTTCGCCAGATATCAACCTTTCACATAAGCATATATGCCAATAAGCTACTGTTCCACCTATAACACTGCTAACATAAGCTCTAATTTGAAAATTTAAAACAATTGGAAATATCACAAAACACGCAATTTTTTCATGGCTTATAGGTGACATATCTTCACGTATCAAAGAAGGTAAAACCAAAAGTTAAAAATCATCCAACCTTACAAGATATAAATGAAAAAGCAGGAACCGCATCGTGCAATCGTTGGCTTTTTTTCATTGAATGCTAATGATATAGAGGGCGATTTGTAAGACAAGGCGAAAGCGAGAAGATATTAAAATCGACAAGGAAGAATGACCCCACGGAACAATCATTCCAACACGAGAATAAAAAAAGGGTCATGGTCACAATAAAAGAGTTTCATGTTTTCTGTGCCATCTTTATTTGACTGTCCGTTTTGTCATGTTCTTAACTTTCATCGATCATTCCATTTCTGGAACGATGAAGCGTTCGACAAAGGCGTGAAGGAAGAGTATCGGTGTCACAAATCTTATTCCTTGAATCGTTTTCATGCTCTGAGCAACTGCCCTTTTGATTTTGAAACGGATTCAATAGTTTACAAATAGCTGAGGTAAATGACACTTAATAGGTTTAGGATTGAACTTGGAATACTTTTTGGGTGATTTGAGAGAAGTTGTCGTATAAACGATAATGTTTGGAAAAGAAAAAAAAAACTTCCATATTTATACTTCAGTTATAGTAAATGTTGATATTTTTTTTCAAACATTCACTTACATGAGTAGAAATTGTAAATAGTACAAAGTAGCAAAATAATAAGCACTTCAAAGAAAAAAAAATGCAGTTTTATTAAAAAAATCATTAAAAAATAAAATTTCAATTTGTAATTTATTGGGAAAAAAATCATCAGCTACTGTCTGCATAGCGAAGAAATGGCAGATGATGACGAATAAAAATGAAAAATTATATTATGAAGGAAAAAATTTTGAATAAATAAATAAATAAAAAAATCTTGAACAAAGCCAAACACAAGTGCGTTATCTAAGACCGGAACCAAGGAACATTTAAAAAATTGAGTCCCGTTTTCTACTGATGGCGAAGAAAGTTTTGTGCCAAAATATGGCAAGACAATCTTTTTAATATTTTATAACCTAATAATTTTCAAAGATAACATTTATTATTTCGTGAATTTAAGTACATTCCAAAAAAGAAACCATAATTTACTAGAATAAGCGTATAATTTTTGTGTAATATATTTGAGGGCACATTAAAGGTATTAAAATTTTTTTGAATTAGCTTCTATTATTTTGATCATATGTGGGTTTGAAGTATATTAGATAGAGCTTTTAATATTTCGTTCGGTATACAATATAAAGCATTATAATTAACTACTAATAACTAGTTGTGTTTCTAGTTAAGTATAATTTAAACTACAACTAGTTACTTTTTCAATAATTACTAGTTCCCCTTCTTACCAATGTTCAAAAGTCAAATATACACTGTAGATAAAGTCGGTCAAATTTACATTGTAAAACACTAAAACTGCTTTTTGTTTAATTATATAGGTCAATAAAGCTAAATAAATCGTAGGTAACAGAATGGAAAAAGGTAGCTGGCATTGTAAATTACTGAATTTTAGTCATACAAATATTGATACTTGTCTATATTTATTTTAATAAACGTAATATTTAATGAAATACTAAATTTAAAGCAAATAAATAAAATTACATTGAATATGGTAAAAGAGGAGAAAAAAGAAACTGCATGTCAATTTATTTAGATAGGTTCAATTAAAAGGAAGAAATGTTTATATAAAATTGAAAAAAGTAATTTGATCTTACCACAAAAAATGAAATAGATATTAAAACAATAAATTTAAAATAATTATGATAATAATTGTTTTAAGTTTATTACGGAAGGGAAAATAAATAAAACTTTCATACCTTGACAAAACTTTATTTTCTTAGAATACAGCAAATATAATGACGACTTTTTAAAATGGCTACTTTAACTAAAAATTAAACATTTGGAGAGAGCACTGTACCCATTTTTGCCAATTCATCAGAAATAATTTAATACAATAATTATGGCAACACAATTTTTACTTTTTTAAACTGTATATGTATACTTTTAAACTGTATATGTAACTGTATATTTTTTAAACTGTGTTTTACATGTAACACAATTTTCACAGCCACATAAATTAAAATTATTTACATAATAGTTGGTTTGCAATTTCGCTGTATCTAACGTATTATAAGGTATTTTTAATCTAAAACTTTTTATGTATCTACATTTACTAAAAGCATGCAATAAATTAACTTGAATGCTCAACCATAATGTTAGAAATTTTTTTTCAGTAACTAAAATCAAAAGTGCAACTTTTTTTTAATGAACCATAAAATAAGAGTGGCTCTTAAGTAATATTCTGTATTTGGTCTTCAGGTAATTTTTATACTAAACTGTGGCTAAAATACCGTTTGATAATATTAAGCTTCAGTTATAACGTCTTAAGTCCATGCATATTTAGTTAATTTAAAATATTTAAAAAGGGGTTAGAGGGATTTTAATGAGGAATTATTAAATTACGACTTGAATTACATTAAATATTTTCATAACGATTGGAATATATAACCGGGAAAAATATTTTTATTGATTATAATAAGGTTACTTAAAAAAGCAGGTTATTTTTATAGACAGTTGCAGCATACCCACACTTACATTGAATTCTTTAGTGATTAATCGAAATATCACTTTTTACAATCATTTTTAGTCGTGGCATGATATTATAAAATCAACCTTCATCTACTTGATATATATCTTACACCGTGACTTTGCAAGATGCCTTTTCATATACCATTTTATATATAGCTACTTTTTTCTATTTTAATGCTCCAATCATCCTTGAAGATCGTGTTAAATCGAGTAACCTCAATAAAGAACTCCTGTTACTCTTCCTTACTCAGATGTATAGAATATATAATGCAATGTCTAAATAAAAGGTTGTGATACTTTTCATTTATTTTATCTAGGTAATATTTATACTGCAGCATTTGGCAATATATCAAAATTACTCTTAGAAACATGAAACGTAAAAGAAAATTTATGAATGTATATAGCAATAAAATTCAATCAATATACACATCTTACAGTTCATGAAATCATATCTTTTTCTCAAAATTGTTAAGTTAAGAAGAAAAATTATTTTTTAAGATGTTTATTCAGTTAAATATTACGCTGTAAAAAATTCCGAATCAAATTACAGTAAAAGTACCGGCACTCAGGGTGTCCGTACTTTGTACCATATAATCCATTTTTTACCGGAACATGTTACAGAACAAATCTGATATACCGTAATTTTTAGAGTAACAATCACTGTAAACAATCACAGAATCACTATAATTATATAAATATTACTTTAAGAATTACGGTAAAAATGAATTTTACGGATGATGCACTCAAAATGCTGGCATTTAATGCTATAGTTTGATCCAGAATTTTTTTACAGTGTAGGTAAACCATAAGACAGTGGGAATAAAAATAATTAAACAACACATTTAGTAATTATTTACCAATTTTCCAGATATTTTACATAACAATTTCAAAGTATTCAAATTAATATTTTCTGTAAAAAAATAGAAAAGGTTTTTAATATCCTAATACAGCGGTTCTCTAATGAGATGCATAGAGCATATAATGAGGATTATTATTATATGCTCTTTTTACATTTCTTTAAAATGATATTTAAGGAATTGATTATTTTAAAGAAATATGATTTAAAATCTAAAAGAAATTTTTTTAAACAATGGATTTCCTGTTTTCGAAGTAGTTATCAATGTTAAATGATACCACGAACGTTTATTTATTTTATTTAAAATAAAATAATGATAGTTATTTTAGAAGCGTTATAATGGTCCTATTAAATGCGGAAACTACCATAAAGAGTTTTTTGGTAATGACATTGACTATTTTTTCTTCTTCACAAAATGATAGCATTGATCTTGAACCAATTTTGTAGTTAACGGAAATAATTATTTTCCCTGTCATATATTTGAATTAAATTATTTGGAAGATTAAGAAGATTTAAAAGTTTTCAAGATTTCAATAATTAGACTCATTGTATTGTGATATAATAACCATCACGGCTGAAAGTCCTTATATAGCAAGACAGAAAACAGCAAAAACTGGTACGATACATTTCATTATAGCATTTCTTCCGAGAAAAATAGAATACATGTAACTATCAAGATTTCTTTTATAATTGTTGTTAATACATCTATAAAACAGCTTCTTTTCCAAGATAAGGCAGATATTGTTGAATAGTTTGAAAAAAAAAAAGATTAAAAACTATTTCTGAAAATGTATAGTAAAATTATTCTTATTTAATCTATTCAAATTTAAAAAAAAAAATTGTCAAAAAATACTTTGCCGAACATTCGGTCGAATATTAGGCCAAATATTCAGTCAACCGAATATTCGCCAAAATGGGCCAAATACCGAATAGTGTCGAATATTTGTTACATCCGTAGTTAAATTTATATAATTGTTAAACGTTGCCTCTTCCTCCGCCGTGCTTCAATTACAATACATTTGTATTAAAAAAAAGGTACAATTTCTTAATTGTCGAATTTTAAGTCACCCTATAAATAACTGAATTTAACAACTTTTTTTCTGAACACTAAATATTTCTCAACAAAAACATATGGAACCAAATTATCCCAGTGACTGTTTCGAAAGTAAAGGTAAAGTTTTTCTTTCTATTCATAGTAGATGTTTTGGTGGATATGACGCAAATAAGCTATTTATTTTCAAGGCAAATAGCCAACACCCACGGAATTCACCATTCCCACGTTGATTCATGCACAGATATGAAGTAAAAAGAATTAATCCATACAGTAAACTACTTTCAATGTTCGAAAGCACTCTTTTTATTTTCATTTCAGAATCTCGTTGTTTTATTTCAAATGACAGCATAAAGAACAAAGAATAACAGTTAAAGTTAACTACACGACGAAAATAATTCTGATGAAATTACCGTAGTGTATGATAATAACTTTTCAGGCAAAAAAAAATAATTCTAGTTGATAAAACCAAACGATACGGTATTTGAACCATTCATTTGGTAATTTTTCCGTTCATGCGGTAACGGCTTACCTGGAATTCTGGTTTTCAAAATTATAGTACTTATTATCACGCATTTAGTAAAAAATACACAACTGAAAAATAAATCTTACCGAATAAATGGTATGCTCTAAGGATGTAGATAAAATTACCAAATTTTAACACGTATTAGGGGGACCGGAAAGTAATGTCGTTACTGAAATTAAATATTCGTTAGTCTTAAAAACCAATTCATTTTTTTCGATTCATTTTAGATCCGGCATTGAAAAGTTTTTGCTAACGATGGTGAGTACATTATTGATTAAAAATAAAATCTTGATAACAGATAACAAATGCACCGAAATGACATTACTTTCCAGTCCCCCTAATATTACCAAATCATATTTTATTGTTAATTTTATCAAAATCATCACTAAAGCTCACGGTAAAAATTACCGAGCTTTTTTTATATTCCCATTGAGCTACAAACACGGTTAATTTTACGATACTCTGGTAGTTAGGCCATACTTTTTTTTTCAATGTATGATTTGGAACATAAATTTTATCGAAAATAAATTTATTTAGTGCACAAAAAAGCGAGATCTTCATCTACTTTTTTCATTAAAGAGTCAAATACACTTCACGCTTAAGTTTTCTTAAATTGCATACAAGACTTCACGAAATTCAATATTTTATTTTTACGACCTATTCTACCCAAAAACAATGTTAGAAAACTACAACATGAATGCACGTGGAAACAAAACAAAAGCAAGAAGCTTTAAGACGAGTCAAGAATATCAGAAAGTGTTGTAACTCAATCAGAATATAACGCTATTTGTAGAACACTTTTCTTTTGTTCTTGTTTCACAAAGAGAAAAAACGATAGCTAATTAGTAGTTCTTTATACGGATTAACTCAAAATAAATTAATTATAAAGATTCACTCTCACTGAGGAAAAACAAAAGGAAAGAGATTGACAAAAAAAAGACGCAAGAATCAATGGAAAAAAAATTTGCAAAATCTGACGAGTATAGAAAAAAGATGTCTGAAATAGAATCTAAGGAAAGAATGACCGAGAAATGCAACGAGTGGAACTAACTTTGAATCTTTTTGACCTAGAGGAACAAACTTTAAACAATATATATTTTCAAACAAAAATATATAGAGGGGATATAGTTAAGTGAAAATAGTCCTGTTGAACGCAATCAAATAGAATTCTCAAAAATAAATCCTTTATTCTATTCTAATATGTAAAAAAAAAAAGCAGACGATAACAATGCAAAATGGAACGGAAAGTGTTAGCACGCGCGCTCCGGTGTCGCGTGTCCTCTGTCCATCAGGATTAGGAGAAAGTTTTAATAATGTCTTAACTATGTGACTGTGACCATTTTCTAGTATTCACTTTCTTTTAATTTTAGGGACTAAAACCCACTTCCTCTGTACACTCGATTGATGGAATGATATTGGAAACGAGAGCTGTATTCTTCCCTCAGAGAAAAAAAAAATCTTCCTAATGCGTGTTCTTTAAATACACTTTTTAAAAGTGATTATTATTGGCTAAGCCGATGACAATGCTTAATATCGTCGCATTGTTCACAGCGATCACAGCATCAAGTAAATTAACTCTTTGCACCAATTTCGGTAGAAATAATAGCCAGTAGAGGCTACAAAATGAGATTATATATTTTTTAAAGAACTCATAACATCGATTACGTTGATAATCTGGTAAATCTTGCGGAGAAAATATGATGCATATCTGCATTAGTAAAAGAGAATCACATGTTTAGATTTGTCTAAAATTTTAATATTTTACATTCAGTTATCTCTTATTAAGTTAGTTATGTTCCAAAGTCTCATACCATTGTTTTCGTTTTGTACACGATGTTCAAAAACAAAGTCAGAAAAACAAATATAAAACTTTCGATACTATTTACTTTTTTAAGAACATCAGTGAGAAATTAGGGAACAGTTAACCCTTTGAAGCAGATGGGATACCGGTGGCCTTTTATATTTTTTTTCTGACACTCTAATTACAAGCAAAAATACATTTTGGTATTTCTTTTAACTATTAAAAATATTCTGACAGTTGCCAAAAAAAAGTTTGATAGATCGGAATTATATAAGCATCAAAATATAAAATCCAAAGAAAGTAGTTTGAAATTTTTTTTCATTCATATTCAAAAAGTTATCAATAACTGATATTGTAAATTAAAGAAATTTAAACACCCTAACAGTTTGGAAATACGGCTTAATATTACATATTTTAATTTCAATAAACTTTTTTAAAATGTTAATATTATTTGCAAGATCTTTATTTCCTGTATATTTATGGCATTTAAAAAATCCTGATTTCATTTTAATATAACTTTCATTAAATAAAACTTATGAAAATATTTTAACGAGTTTTTGAATTATTTTGGTAGAGTAATGTGCTTTGAATTTTCAACGTTTGAAAGGCGACGTTTTTATTAAATCTCAGAAATGTGATTTTATTAAATGTTAATTTTTTATTTTAGAAAATCAACTTATGTCTCGTAAAGAACTTTTAAACAATTTTGATAGCTAGATGCATACGTTTTTATTGAACTTCAAAATTATAAATTAAAAAAAACTGTGAATTTGTTTTAATTTAATTTTTATGGAATAAAACAAACTAGTAGTTTGTAATAAGTTTCAAAATAATTTTAATAGTTCAGTTTAAATGATTTATTGAACCTCAAAGCTATTAACCAGAAAAATGGGAATTTGTATGCATTGTTTGCTGAAATCTAGTTACAATTAAAACAAATTTCACTATTATTTTACTTATAACAGAAAGTGTCTTCAAGGAATAATTAATTTTTTTACAGAAATTTCAGACTCATTTTACCATTACATTATACTTTATTAATAAAGCATTAAACTAACTACTTCATTTTGATTTTTTAAACACAGACGCATACACTTTTGTTTGTTGAAAATTCAAAATATATAACTGCATAAACGTTTCAAATAAAATTTAATTAACATTAGTGTTCCCTTTTTATAACTTTAAAAATAGATTATTGAAAATATTGAAATTATTTCTAGTGTAAAAACTACATTTTCATTTAGTAAAAATATCACATTTTCGACTATTTTCCTTTCGCTTTTTTTAACTTTATTTTTTACTCCCTTCTTTTATCAACCTTAATAATCCATATCAAACTAAAACCCGAACACAACTATTGATCATCCTCCTTGTTAAACGAACCCATCAACGTTTATAAGATTTGTTTTAAAAACAAAATGCAATTACCTGGAGTATCTCACTTTCTGCTTTTAGGTGGGTATTTTCTGAGGTCAATTCTTTGTTTCTTTTCTCCACTTGCTCCAGCTGAATTTCCAGTTCTGTCTCCAGATCGCGGCTCCCTTCTTGGTACTCTTCTAACTCCCTTTGTGCTTCCATTAGCCTAAAGTACAAAGAAAAGAAACTGGTCATGAAACAAATAGGGTACTTTAGAGAAGCTAGATTATGAATATATTTCATGTTAAAAAGATATAAAGATGATAAAAAGATAAGATAAAAGATATTAAATGACTTATTATAAAAAGATATTACTACTATAGAAAGATACTAAACTAAAGATATTACTACTATAAAGATACTGAACTAAAGATATTACTACAAAGATTAGATACTGTTGATGACTAATAAAAACGATATCATATGACTAATGACTGAGATTTTTGTAATATTTATAAAAATTTCAGTCATTAGTCACTAACACGTTTTTAGTTATGCAATTATTTATTTTATATTAAGATCATTATTTGTGTTATAATTTTTATAGTCTACGGCGATTATTTATTTTTTTGTAGTGATTTTATTACTAAAGATATCACCACAAAGATTAGATACTGTTGATGACTAATAAAAAAGATATTGTGACTAATGACTGAGATTTTTATAATATTTATAAAAATCTCAGTCATTAGTCACTAACACGTTTTTAGTTGTGCAATTATTTATTTTATATAACTATCATTATTTGTGTTATAATTTTTATAGTCTGCGGCGATTATTGATTTTTTTAAGAAGCATAATGATTCGTTAGTTTAGTGAGTAATATTTTGGTAAGTAGAGTTGAATTGAATGATCAGCTTTGCTAGATATGATTTGAGATATTTTTTTGTTTTGTAATTTTATTTTTATTTCATAACTATCGTTGAACCACCGACCCGATTTTTTGAGTTAACGATTACCGATGTTCAACTCCGTAGCCTTGTAATTTTGAACACAATCCAGTAGACAAAATAACTTCTGGATCAAGCACTGGCAGAAATCAGCCTTTGCGGAGGACTTTTTGAGGGAACTAACCAGCATTTGCGTTACATGGAGTGGAAAATCACGAAAAGCTCCCACAAGGGGACTCAAACACATGATCAGTCAGTCTACCACTGAGGATATTTTACGTTAACACTGTCTTTGGTGCAAGCTGGAACCGCAATTCTAATGGACCAGCTATTGAGGATTCGAAAACGGGCCAACTCAGTGGGAGGTAAGCGCTCTATCCCCTGAGCCGCCACGGCTCATGCTTTGTGATTTTTTATTTTATTTTATAACCGTCGTTGAACTGCCGACCCGATTTTGGGTTTACGATTAGTAATGTTCAACTACATAGCTTTGCAATTTTGAACCCAATCCAGAAGACAAAGGAACTCCTGTATCAAGTATCGAGAGAAAATTTGTCTTGGTGGAGGACTTTTTCATGGAACTAAACCGTATTTGAGTTACATGGAGAGGAAAACTACGAAAACAACCCATGGTTAACCTGACGGCAAGGGGAGTCTAACCCATGATCCTTCTACCACTGAGGATATTTGACGTCAGCACTGTGGTCTGTGAGAGCCGGGTACGGAATTCGTATTGACCTTCCATCGCTGAGATTCGAACCCGGTTAAACTCATTGGAAGGCGAACGCTCTATCCCCTGAGCCACCACGGCTTTGTTATTGATCAAATTCATATTTTAATTATTCCTTTTTTTTTCTTTATTTAACTTGACCCGAATTTGTTTGCAAAATTCCTATAATAATAAAACATTTCGACCTAACTATATACACTATTAATTTTTCGAGTAGATGCATCTAGGGACTAATTTTGAAATAATTTCCAATTTGGCTCACACATTTTTAATTATGCGTAATGCTTTTTATACACATTAAAAATAACCTTATTTCGATCTAATCTTACAAAAGTCATTTTGGTTGCTTTCAAATTGCTTTGCTCCCATTTCAAAATAAAGTACCTTGTTTTTGTAAAATAGTGTAAGACAACTGTTAAAACTTTTATTTGTGCAAAGTTTTTTTTTTTTTACAATATTACTTTATATTCTTTGCATCACTTTTAACTTAATGCATTTTAAAACAAAAAAGAGTCGGAAAAGCACAGAAAAAAAATCGCACTGAAAGTCAGAAAATTAATTTCAAAAGTAATAATAGCATATCATATTCAGAACGAAACTTGACTTCAAAAAATTTAGTCTCTGGCCTTCTTATTGACCAAATACTAAGTTCACTTTTATTTATTTTTTAAACGCTTGTTTTTCATTTAATTATAATAATTTATATTATAATGTGTACGTATTAAATTAAATTGAAAAACGCTAGACTTTCTCCAAAAAAATAAAAATGGCATAAGTTTTCTTACATTAAAAAATCAATGAACCCTGCAGATTTTAAATGCGATAGGGTGAGAAGACAGACCCTACCATCAAAATTGAAATCTGGTATTTTTTCATAACTATTTGTAAACAACAAGTTTTTTAGGCTATAAACTTAAATTATAATATCTCACCACCGCTGATATTCGAAATGGAAATCTTTGGGCAAACCTGTAATTCAAAATGGATTTATGTTACTCTAAACACGTAATTTATTCGCGATCGCTTAAAGAAAAGTGTTAGTGATTATGTTTATGAAAATGATAAACAACGTAAAAGGTGAAGTGCCTGGACCAGCTGAAAAAAAAGGCGTGGTTGAACAAAAAAAAAAAATCTTTGGTAACAATGGAAAATATGTGAATTTCGCTTTTTTAATGGATCTAACCCATTTGGTTAGTTATAATTGCATTGGATTAATGAGAAAATAAGTTTATTACTCTGTTGAATACTAAAACAAATAATATTTGACATTAAATTGGCAAAAATGAAAGTAAAAGTTTCCGTTGAATGGGATTACAGAACAATAAACAAAGGATCATGGCGTGGTTTTAATTCTTAAGGGGGTTATAATTTTTATGTAGAAGGCTTATTTTATGAAATGGCGGGTTAATCAAAAATATTTCTATCCATTTTGGTTTGGAAACAAGAACGTAACACGATGATGAAATATTTGAAAATATTATTGCATTTAGGAGCAAACAACCAATCAATAGTAAACGTTTATGCAGACTTATAATTAAGCTAACTGCTAAGCCTATAATTAAACTAATTGCTAATTAGGTTTGCAGCCGATTACCAACCCCGACGATTGATTTGCAATAATTGTTGTTCCTGAGCATAAAACCGTTTTTTCTACGAAAGTTAAAATTATTTACTCTATAAAGAATTACATTTGCTTGCGCTTGTGCCATCAACTTCCCAAGTGCAACATTCCTTTTTTTAATTTAAATTTTTATTTCGAGTCAAATTTGATCGGTAAAAAATAGAAACAATATCCATGAATCTAATTTCCTTATGATTTTATTAAGATCGATTAGTAAACATAAATAATTTTGTTTAGTAATAATTTTTTTTCCGTCGTTGCTGTTCTTTTTTCTAATTAAATATTTAAAATTTAAGGTATATTGTTATTATGACCCCGATTCAAATAAGGTAACATAAAATTATGTTTAATACAAAAAAAAAAACAACTCTTTTACTTTTAAACTTATAATTTAAAAAACAATCAAGGCTTAATCCCTAGTATGCGTTACTCGGTAGATTTGGCGACATTAGCGATGCTTACGAGGACGATAAAGTTTGCAATCTGTTGTTTTAGATTTGGCGAGATTCGGTTAGTTATCGCTTTTTAGCCATTTTGCACTTGGGTACTTGATGACTCAGGGGACAGAATGTTCGCATTCCAATGAGGTGAACCGGGTTCGAATCCCAGCAATGGCTGGTCGATACGAATTCCGTAACCGGTTAGCACAGACTACAGAACTGACTTGAAATATCCTCAGTGGTAGACGGATCATGTGTTAGAGTCCCCTTGCCGTCAGACTAATCGTGGAAGGTTTTCCTCTCCATGTAACGCAAATCCTGGTTAGTTCTAGCAAAAAATTCTCAACAAAGACAAATATCTCCCAATACTTGATACAGGAGTTCCCTTGTCTTCCGGATTGGGTTCAAAATTACAAGACTAAGAAGTTGAACATTAGTAAGCCCAAAAGATGTTCAACGACAGTTATAAAATAAAATAAAACTGGATACTTGTACTTCAAGAAGAAAAAGACCTCTCATAGCCACACATGTGACCCATGACGACAGCGCCAGCAAATCTTTATCAGCAAAAGGGAGTATTAAAGTTGAACTAAGTTTCTCTACATAAGTTAGAATGCTAAGTAACGAATGAAGAAAAAAAAATTATTTACAAGCAAATTTTTTATTGTAAAAATCATTGCACTTACCTGATTTATAATTCCCGGAGAATTCCAAAATGATAAGTTCCTCTTGTTTGAAAACTTTATTCTCAAATAATAGATACATAGTTTATCCCTTCATTACTTTTAGATAACATACTACACAGCAAAATTTTATAATTGATATGAATTTGAGTTAATTAAATATAGAGCCGTATAGCACTCCGTATTAGTTGAAATATAATTCTTTCTCATCTACTTCTTTTACTTAACTTAGATTTATTATTTGTTTACGTATTTTATTATAACTGTGATATATTTTTGTTTTGTGTACCTGGCAACTTCGATGAATAAGTAGTTTTTTTTATGTTCTACATGGCTTCGCGCCTGTCTTTGTGTAAATATATAGTGAAAAACTGAAATCTTTGAGAAAGAATCTTTGTGAAAGAATTTAGAATGTGTCACTTAAGAGAACTGATATTTGACGGGGATGACTTACCCGAAATAGAATGGAAAGAACAGTTGCTAACGTAAACGAATGCCACGTTTCAACAACCAATTAGAATCGAGGTACCCTCACTACGTCACATGCAGGTATCCCATTGCATTTTGGAATTTGTGGTGTGATTTTGCTGTTTAGCTTGAGATTTGTAAATTTGTGAGTCACGACTTTTTTCAAAATGGCGCTAAGCATGTAACGTACACTAGGATTTTACTGCAATCAAAATCAAAATAAATTAATGTCACAACCTTTTAAATTTAGGATACAAAAATATTTTATAGACAAACAATAACTTTATAACGTTTATTAATTTTGTGCTGATGACAGCCAAAGAAAAAAAACAGAGAGAAATTAATGGGAGAAAATATCATGGGAGCTTCCGGGCACTAAAAATGAACCGACGACAATGGTAAACAGCGAAAACACCATTAGGTATTTATTTATACATCATCATCATCGTAGTTGGCTAGACGGCTCAATGTGGGCCAATGACTTCCTCTGAAGATTTTTCCACAACTTCCGATTTATCTTTGATCTCCAATTATTTTCATTAATTGCTAGAAAATCAGATTCCCCTGAGCCAGCCCATCTCAACCGCGGCCTTCCCCGCTTTCTTGTTCCAGTGGGTCTAAAAAGCAGTATCTTTTTTATTGTATTGTCATCACTCATTCGAATCACGTGGGCCATCCATTTCATTCTATTTATTTTTATGTATTAAATAATATCAGGTTGTTCATAAATCTTGTACAGTTCAAAGTTAAATCTCCTTCTCCAGTTATTGTTTTCAATTACACCACCAAGTATACTCAGGAAAATCTTTCTCTCAAATATTGTGATACAATTCTCTAGTTTTTATTTACAATTCTCTAGTTCCAATTCTCTAGTTTTCCTCTAGTTTCTTTTATTTATACATAGTTAGATACAAACTACATAAACATGGTAATTTCATTTCAATAAGCCAAAATGATAAATCAAAAATATTTTCCATTTCTTTAAAAAGTAGTACAAACCAAAAGTTTGGGATTTTTTAAATTATTTGTTATTTTTGTGACCGTTTCAAATCTATAATAAAAATTGTAGCTTGAAAGGAAATTAAAGATAAAAGTTCGATGACATGCAGGTATTTATCCTTTAAAAATAAGCTATTTTCAAATTTTAATTTCATAGACAAGTAAAATATATCCTCAAACTATGGCAGCAATAATATTTTACAATCTTTTTACTGCATACATATCATTAAAAAGTGACACAAAGGTGATATTTTATCTATTTTATCTGGTGATTTACATTTTATGAGCAAACTATCTTGGCAGAAAATAAATATCCACAACTAAATTTCCTCGCTGTTAGTTTTTCAACGAAATAAACGATATTGATTTTCTTATAAAAACAAACAATGAAAATTGATTTTGTTTTATTAGAATTCAACGAATGTACGCGAAGGATACGACAGGAATATAAAATAGACAAATAGAAAAATAGTGAGCAGTTCACACACGATTTCCGCGTATTTTACTAAGGTTTTTATCACCTTCAATCAGGCAAAGAAAGTTCGATTGTTTATATGGTTGATAATAGTATACATATAATGATTGTAATCAATATGCTGTGTAAATAAACAATATCGCATGCTTCCTATCCATTTTAGTTCATTTCCTATCCTTTTACTCATTAATACCTAAATCCAATTTTTTAAATCATGTTTTGCATATTAATAATTAAGTTTGCAAGAAAATACTAAGAAAAACTCTGAATTAAAATTCTTTGTTTAATTTTAAAAAATTGGAAACTTTTTGGACATAGTAGAAGATTGACAGAATAAAATAATGTAAACTTACACGAAAAAAAAAATTCTTTCAATTGAATTTACTAAAATAATTGGCAAATATGAATAATTTAATTAATGCATATAAATTAACACAAAGCATTTTCTTGTGGAAAAAGGCTAAATTTTCAGTCAAACATTTCATAAAGGCAGTGATAGATATAATTTAAAAATGATTTGTGTTGAATTAGAGTTGAAAAATAATTAATGCGAAGTTATGTCTTTTTAGAATGGTCCTTATAAAACACAAAGATCGTTAATGAGTTGGTAAATAAATTTTTACTTATCTTTTATTTAAGTTTGTTTTTCATCTCATGTTAATACCTCATGACAAGATATAACATTGAAAAATACTGTATTTATACTTTCTACAATAAATGAGGTGAAACTATGCAATCTAATGCTGTAAAATAATTTGTAATGAATAAATTGAAGTTATCAATATATAAAAAATTATATTTTATGTTTTTAAAATAAACTCAATTTTTTACAGACATGGTTACTTACTGCCCACAATTAAAATAGTTTTCATATTTTTGTTTAAAAATATAGTTTATGGAATGTATTTTAAACTAATATATAGTAAAGTACTTAAAATAAAAATGAAAAAATTTTGCACTCTGAATAAAAGTAGTCGGATTTTTGCCTACTTATTAAAATTTTCATGGGTTGTTCAGGCATGGCTAATAAATAATTTAATATATGAAAACTTACACAAAAATATATATTCCTAAAATATACAATTTTTTAACGGATTCGGAGTTTTTAACTCATAAAATATTGGATAATGCAGAGTTTTTTACATTTTTATTCCTAAAACAACAATTCAGAATATTTTTTTTATAGTCTGTATTTTTACATTTTATTTTATTACTGACGTTAAACAGCTGACCCAATTCTAAGTTTACGATAACCGATGCTCAACTCCGTAGCCTTGTAATTTGGAGCCCAACCCAGAAGACAAGGGAACTTCTGGATCAACCATTGGGATAGAATTTCCTTTGCGGAATAACAAACTCGCGTTACACGAAAACCTTTCACCGTTAGCCCGATGGCGGAGGGATTCTAACCAATGATATGTTATCACTGAGGATATTTTACGTCAGCCATTGGTCAAATGCTTTTTCTTTCTGGATTGACTCCGCTAAACGCCACAACATTTCAAATCATGGGTTGCAAAAACTGTCTCAATTGATGTTTGTAGTCGGATTGATTTTCATATCCTGCCCATGTACGTGTTTCAAGACGTCACAAAATATTTTTCCTTCCTCAGCATTCATATTTATATTAAAATCATTGTCAACACAGTAATTATAAGTTAATAATAAAAAGAATATAAAATACTTTAGATTATTATTATGTAAATACATTAAAAATGCCTGCTAGTGAAAAGAAAAACAGCAGCGGTCGCCATAGCAACGCATGAGAGCAGTTTACTATTATTCTTGAACACAGTTGAAAAGTGGGTAGACGCCATCAAACTCAAACCAAGACCCATTTTTCCAATGGGTAATAAACAAATGCTATATAAAAAATTTGGAATTCTGCTTAAATGTTAAAAACAGAATCGTGTTAAATTATTAAAATTCAGAATCCTTCTAATGTGTTATAGTTTGAAATTCTGTTAAAATGTTAAAAAATTAGAGCCATTTTACATTATTAAAAGTTTAGAATCCTAATAAAATGTAGAATCCAATTAGAAGGTTAAAAATTTTAATTTTAATTTCATAGCAAAGCATCACCTCAATGATAATAAACAATCATTATGAAAACTAACTTACATTAATCGTTAAAGAACTATAACCTACTACTATATTCATTTTTCCAGTCTGAAGTTCAATTAATTACATCCCAACCTACCTTTCAAGCCGCAATTGAATCAAAAATAACCATATTCATGTGAAACAAAAACATTTCTCAATCGTAGTGATTATACGTGAAATGCATGTGATTTTGCATGCAATTTCTGAATAGTATTCAAATTAATATTCTCTTTCTTCTACGATCATAGCCGTAAGTCAACCATAAAACAGTTCTGGTAATAAATGGCCCATTCATGAGGTAATTGAAACCCTCTCATTCGATTTAATGGCCCAAGAGTGTTTTTACTATAATCTGCAAGAGGTATTTGTCGATAATAATATATAGAGAAATTTTATAATAATATGGAAGCTTGAAATACGTGATAGTAATCTATATGTTTGTCAAAATTGAAGCACTAAAATTAATCACCAATAAATACTGAATTATGTTTTAAATTATAGAATAATCAGGCAATAAAAGATTAAAGAGAGCGAAAATATTACTCTTTCTAAGTTCAAATGCTTTTTTTCCAAACACTTTTTGCTATATAAAGTTTTAAGCCACGCTACTCGGAAAGAAAAAATTTCTGGTAAAAACAGTAGGGGAGAGTGGGGTCAATTGTAACATTTTTTACTTAACTATTTTTAACTAACAAAAAATCCAATATATTATTAGTAGTAATTGATAGACGAGTAAAGTAGACTATCCTCTACTAGGAAAAAAAATAAATACCTTATTTTAAATGTTATTATATTAGTTATTAACAATTTTTGACAGTCGTGCACTTGTTACAATTGTCCCCACTTACGGGGTCAATTGTAACAGTTCATAAATTCAACTAAAACATAGTTAATTATACATATTATCATAGTTGTGATATATTTTTTTATTGAACAATATAGTAGTGATATTTTAGGAGTAAAAATAATGATGAGCAGAGACCTGAAGGGTTAAACTTTTAACTTTAAGGGGTTAAAACTTTAATTTATGCTGCGAAAGGTGACAAATAAAATAATGCACATGCAACATAATATAAATGATATAGGAAACTATTGGTGGTTCTTAAAGAGTTAAGAATGGTTTGTAAACATAAGATTATTTATTTCCAGCTGTTACAATCGTCCCCAAGACGCCATTTCAGCTTCATTTGTTAAAAACAATGCTAGTTAATTAACAAAACTAATATTTTTCTTTTAAATGTTAATTAAGGTGTGCACTTACATATTTGGTTAATAATTTTTATTTGTTTAAACAAAATTACTTTGTTACAATATAATATTCTAATACCAAAAAAAGTACTTACGTAGCGTGAAAATATCTTTTGTGATGTCACTCTTTCAAAAGTACATAAAAATGGTTGAAAGCAGGGGTGCACATGTAGATTTATTAAATACACCCAGTGCGCCACCTAGGAACCAAATCTAGAACCCGACACTCGAAATTTTCGTTCTTTTATAATCTTACCCTGTTACAATTGACCCCACTCTTCCCTACTGTATGGTAATAATGTTTCTGATAAATAAAACCAGAATATACGTTCGAATGGTAATGGTTTAGGGGGAAATTCTGGTTTTCAAAACTATAGTTCTTAACATCACACATTTAGTAAAAAGAACAAAACTGGCAAATAAACTTCACCATATAAATGGTTTGTGGGCCATGCTCTAAGGTATCATAATAAAATTACCAAATTTAACCACATTTACTGAACGAAAGCATACAGTCCCAGGCGAAATTATTAGACGCACTATAAGATTCTATGTAAAATCTTAATTACTCAGGTGATACTATACAACTTTATTGTTTTTAAGCTACTGAAACCGGTTAGCACTTGTTAACGCTCGTGTATCAATTGGTTGAATTAGGCGATATGTAATATAAATTCGACGATTGGATAAATTATACTATATATTATATAAATATAGAATAGTTATTATATCAGGTAATATGTTAGTATATTATAATAATTAGACCAAATTATTAGACACGCTATAGTTCTTTAATAACTACATGTTTTGCACGAGTTTATATGCAATACTTTTATATTTAAACATATATTTAATGGGTTTTTATTCAGATTTTTATATGCTTTCTATTTGTATTTATTTTTAACCTATTGCATTACAATGTTAACCAAATGATTCATTTACGTAAACTGCAAACCGGTAAAACAATAAAGCTGTAGGGGAGAGTGGGGTCAATTGTAACAGGGTACGATTGTAACAGAACTCACAAAATGAG
>NC_092208.1:17350522-17409287 GCF_043381705.1 Parasteatoda tepidariorum
TTATTTATTTCGGTACTTAGCACAGCATAAATTAAAATTTTTAACCCCTTAAAGTTAAAAGTTTAACCCTTTAGGTCTCATTATTATTTTTACTCCTAAAATATCACTACTATTTTGATCAATAAAAAAGTATATCACAACTATGATAATATGTATAATTAACTATGTTTTAGTTGAATTTATGAACTGCAACTGAATTTATGAACTGCAACTTAACAAGTGCATGACTGTCAAAAATTTTTAATAACTAATATAATAACATTTAAAATAAGGTATTTATTTTCTAGTAGAGGATAGCCTACTTTACTCGTGTGTCAATTAATGCTAATAATATATTGGATTTTTTGTTAGTTAAAAATAGTTAAGTAAAAAATGTTACAATTGACCCCACTCTCCCCTATAGTATCACCTGATAATTAAGATTTTACATAGAATCATATAGTGAGTCTAATAACTTTATTGTCAATTTCACCGAAATTGAAACAGAAACAGGTAAATTTTACCGTATTCTGGTAGTTTTTTCCTCAGTGCACATTCGCCAGAAAAGAGGTTAAATTTCAGCTCGGTTTTTCTTATTATTTTCACTTCAATTCATTTTAAATGAACTTTGATATCTTACATAAATAAGAAAAGTTCAAAATATAAGAAATGCAATTCGTTCATAATACCTACAATTAAAGTTGTATATAAGGGTGAAAGTAAAGAAGACAAATACATTTCCGGATGTTATTTAAAATCGAGTTTAATTAAAATTTCAATCGTGATTTTTTAAGGAAGCAAGTATCGTTTTAGAATTCTTTATTTTTTTGGGTGAAATACTCTTATCGCATTTCCGGATTTATTTTGGTCAGTGCTGGTAAAGTGTTAGTTAAAGTTAATTTAGTGTCTATTTGGAGTAAATCTCTTTTTGGAGATGAGATTAGTTTTAAATAACCTTTACTATTTCCTGAAAACGTTTGGTAAATAAACTATCTAAAACAACAACAATTTCATTTTTAAGCATTATAAAAAAAAACATAGCTAAAAAGCTCAATTTTAATGAAGCAATATGAACGTTTTGACTTCATTGCAAAAATACTTTTAAATTTTATGTGTTTAGAGTAATGTTTATAGTTAAGTTTTGTGAGTTTGTAGTTATATTTTTTAGTTCTTAACACTTTAGAAATGCAGTCGACGCTTGATATAACGACCGTCGTGGTCCGAGTGAAAGCGGACGCTATAACGAGAAGTCATTATATCGTGAGTGACCTAAAATATCGTGAATATTAACACATGAGCCGTAGTGGATTCGGGGATAGAGCACGGATTCAAATCCCATCGATGGGTGATGGATACTAATTCCGCACCCGACCATGCTGCTGACGTAAAATATCCTCAGTCGTATACGGATCATGGGTTAGAATCCCAGTCAGGAGAGCCGAGAGAGATTTTTGTGGTTTTCCTCTGCATATAACGCATATGTGGGTCAGATCCACCAAAAAGTCCTCCAAGTAGGCAGATTTCTTCCAATATTTGATCCCGGAGTGCATTTGTCTTCTGGATTGGATTCAAAATTATAAGGCTTCGAAGTTGAAAATTAGTAGTCGTTATGTCAAAAATTGGGTCGGCTGCTTAACGTCGGTAATGAAATATTAACACACAGTTAAAAAAATACTTGGCCAATTTTAACAAAGCAATGCTTTACATTAATAAGATTTATTTACACATGTTATCACAGACGAAGGTTATCATTGACCATAAATTACGACCATCTGCAATTATTTAATAAGAATTTAGAAAGTCGTGTCACTCAACCTTCATTGAATTCAAGATGTTGTGAATTTATAGTGTGGGAACATCAAAGCGAATAAATTTCTAACTAATTTATTTGAAACTTTTTTCGAAAACAAATTACGAAATTTTGGTCATTATATTGGAATAAATGACTCTGTGCGGACGTTCTAATGAATATTAAAAAGACATTGCGTCTATAGAATAGAAAAAGGTGCGTTATTTATCGGTCATTGTAATGAAAGGTTCGCTGCAACGGGAGGTCGTGCTAAGGAGCGTAGACTGCATTACTTCACAACATGCATTTTAAAAAATAACATATGAGTTGCTGAATATTAAATTAACAATTAACATTTTTATCTTCANTCAGTTGTATATGGATCACGGGTTAGAATCCCCGAGTAGTCAGGATAACCGAGAGAGATTTTTGTGGTTTTCCTCTACATATAACGCATATGCGGGTTAGATCCAACAAAAAGTCCTCCAAGTAGGCAGATTTCTTCCAGTATTTGATCTCGTAATACCTTTGTCTTCTGGATTGGATTCAAAATTACAAGGCTGCGAAGTTGAAAATTAGTAGTCGTTACCTCAAATATTGGGTCGGATGCTTAACGTCGGTAATGAAATATTAACACACAGTAAAAATTACTTGGCCAATTTTAACAAAGCAATGCTTTACATTAATAAGAATTATTCCCACAGATTATGATTAACCGTAAATTACGACCAGGACTAAGGATAAGAATTTAGAAGGTCATGTCACTTTATCTTCATTGAATTCAAGATGTTGTGAATTTATAGTGTGGGAACATCAAAGCGAATAAATTTCTAACTAATTTATTTGAAACTTTTTTCGAAAACAAATTACGAAATTTTGGTCATTATATTGGAATAAATGACTCTGTGCGGACGTTCTAATGAATATTAAAAAGACATTGCGTCTATAGAATAGAAAAAGGTGCGTTATTTATCGGTCATTGTAATGAAAGGTTCGCTGCAACGGGAGGTCGTGCTAAAGAGCGTAGACTGCATTACTTCACAACATGCATTTTAAAAAATAACATATGAGTTGCTGAATATTAAATTAACAATTAACATTTTTATCTTCATTAGTCAACTTGCACTGTAAAAAATTTGGAATCAAATTACGTTAAGTACCCGTACTTTGGGTGCATCATCCGTAAAATACCATATAGTAATTTTTAGAATAATATTTATTTAATTCCAGTGGTTCAGCGATTTTACGATAATTATTATTGTAAAAATTACGGTATATCAGATTTTTTGTTCCATAAAATGTTCGGTTAAATGAACCGGTACCTTGGTTGTCGGTATTATTTAATCAGATTTTTTTACAGTGCAAGACTAATATTTTACAGACTTTAGAAATGATTTTAGCATTGACCGGTTTGAAAAGCACCTTGAGATTTGAAAGCTACCATTTTATTCTTCATCAATCCTCATTTTTTCTGCCATTTTGATTGTTTTGTTAGATGTTCAATATATTAAAACTCAAAATCGTTTTATAACATAATATAATATAATACATATAATATAATACACTACAATATAATAAAAAATTAATTATTTTCTATATAAGGAAAATATAAAGAAATATAATAATATATGTAAGGAAAATATTTTAAATTTTGAAGATGCAGGATTGTGTCTCCGAAAAGGTTTAATACATCTTAAATAAATGCTTTCATGATTGAACTCAATTTTGCACAACAATAATTGAGAGAACTTTTCATTAAAGATTATTTTCTTTTATTTAAAAGCAAAATACGTAAAAATTTCTTCAAATAAGGTTACTCTGTTGCTTATAAGTAACTACAGAAACAGATAGCAAATAAACAGAGAGCAAAACTTTACCACACATTTAAAATTGTAAATGCACAAATTTCCATAATAGTAGATGGCAGCTTAAAATAATAATAATAAAAAAAGTCAAAGTATAAAAATATGTATGTTTTCTATTGAATTTCCAACAATGAGTAGTAGCTTTCCTTTCGTTTTCAAAAGTACACTTTGTTCTTTAACAAGATACCATAAAAAAAGTTCCAATGAAGAATCAAAACGGCCAACTACATTCCGCGATACAACAGTATTCCTAAAGACAGTTCCATGCTTTCCCATCTTATTCTTCTGCATTCTGACGGGGCATTAAGGGCCCAAAAAAAGGGGGAAGGTGCTAATTAAATTTCCTTTTTCTTGTGGCTAATGACCAGCAGCTACAGAAAAACAAAACGACCAATTCACGCGAACATGGCGGACATTGAACTTATGCCTAAGGAACGACCTCTCTAACACATTAGGTCAAGATGTAAAAAGGGAGATGCCTTCTCAGGGCCTGGAGCAAATCAACAAGATGGTCTCTTGTTAGAACAGCAAGGTTGCTGTTGCTGCCCAAAGAATCAAGCAGGTTAAATGAAGTTGTATGCTAATATGTCGCATTTCATGAGATAATAATTGGCGATGTCGCCTTTATGCGTATCGTTCACTTAAAACTACCAGCTGACATTGAAAGGACTGTTACTAAACGAATACGATTAAAATTCTTTTGATACGCTTGTTTATTATTTAAAAATATAAATAAATGAATAAGAAATTATGTAAACATCCGGAGGAAGAAAATTTCCTTCATACCTTGCACTTCGTAAAATTTATGAAATAAATAAATAACTAGTTTTTCATTTAAAAAAAAGTTGCCCTTGTATGAAGAATTTTAACAATACAAAACTTATTAAAAATTTTGTAAATTTTAAGGATCTTGTTATTAGACCAAACTGGTTTTTCTCTTACTCCATGTTGGCTTATGGAGACTTATATAAGACCAATTTTCTAATTTATTTGACAAATAAAATATTTATGAAGTAAGTTTTGCTTCATTTTTTTTCCATTAAAATATATTCCATCGTAGCTACTAATCAATTTTTAAGATTGTGTGCATTTTCTAAACGTTTTTATACTTATAATTACATAAAAAAATATTTACAACCTTAAGCTTTAACTAGTTTCAATAGATCAACAAAGACAATGTAAAACAAACAAATGTTCCAAAATGTTACATAGTTGTTTAATAAATAAGAAAATGATATTCATATAACTTGCCATAGGTTATGGAGGAAGAAAAGTGGAATCCTTTTTCAATCTGAAGAGAAACTTTAAGAGAACCTTTTGCGTCGTAAGACAAACCTTTCAGAGAACCTTTTAAGTCTGAAGAGAATCTTTAAGAGAACCTTTTCTGACTGCATTCTGTACCTACTAATATTTTGATTTCTGGTTACAGCTGTTATTGAGTAATAGTAATTTTTTTAACCCTTTGACAAGTGTCTTTTTTACATATTTCTTTCTGATGCTCTAATTACGAGCAAAAGTATATTTTGGTATTCTTTAACTTTAAAAAAAAATCCATTAATTACTAAAAAAATTTGTTCGATTTATCTGAATCGTATTTGCATTAAAATGTAAAATGCAAAAAAAAAGTATAAATCTTTTCTTAATTCATTTTGAAAAATGTATTAATAATTTATTTCATAAATTAAAGATATTTCAATGATAAATAACTGTTAGATCTAAATAACTGCAAATTACTGAAAATCTAAAAAATATTTTGCTTGGAAGTGAGCGGTGTATGAAAGATTTTACTTTTAACGCAGAAAAAGACACTAGTGTTTCGGGCTACATTTTATAGCCATAAATCTAAATATAATATTTTACACTTATTTTAACCTAAATTAATACAAAATAACGAAAAATATCTTTAATGAAATTTCTGTGTCAAAGGATTAAACTTGAAATTTAATTTTAATAGTACTTTCTAATCAAAAATAGATAAGTATCTATAGTTTTTTCACATTTTAACATTAGAATAGACTACTAATACCTTACAGAAAAATTCATTACAGTATTCGTACTCCCACTTAACATATCCCGCCCGATCACGGACGTAAAATCTGAGCAGCACAGTTACCACAAAACCTTGGTTCTCTCCGTAGAAAGAAATAATACATAACATTGATACTACACGAAATACTACGTAACATTGCGAAAACTCTATTATTGGAAATTTTAGTTAAAATAAATTATGAAGCTTTCTACTTCTGGTACTTTACTTAATATTATATAAGTTGACTTCATTCAAAATTGATAATGATAGCCTAGATTTGCTTATCGTTCTAATTTTATTATTTATTTTAAATATTATTAATAATATAAGCCGTATAGCTTAAAACATTATATTATTACACTATAAAGTAATTATAATTTAGCATTAATTTTTGTCTTCATAGGAAAATAGTTTTATAGCTCAATATTTAGTTATTTAGATTTCAGCATGTCTTATTATTATAGTGTTGGATTCTACAATATATTGTTCATTTGAATTCGTTTCTTTATTTTCTGATTTTTAATTTTTCGAACTTCATATGAAAAAGTGCGTGTGTCCATTGTAGATAAATTTATTACCTAATTATTAATTAATGGATTTTCAAGACTTTCAAGAATTGACCACTTTGGAGATAAATATTTTTCAAAAATTTAACGTAATTTTTAAATACTAAATACTAATATTTAATTTTATTTATATAATTATATTGCGATTTTAATACAACAAAAACTAGTTACTTCCTTAAAAAAAAGGGACTTATGTTATTTTTTAATATTTATCAGTAGTTTTAGGAACAAGTCAGTTTTCAAGACATAATTTCTCACAAATATTTCTTTTAAGTACTAAAAAAATATTTGAATTATTTTTAAAAAATATTTGAATTACTTATTAAAAAAATTGTACTTTCTTAAAAAAAATATTTTATGCTTCATAAGTTTTGTTTTTATATTGATGATATTGGAAGCAATGATTTATATTGATGATACGGGTGGTGATAATGATGTTTTAAAGCATTTGGATTGCATTATAGATGAATGAAAAAAAAAGATTTTACAGTCATTTAGGTCACAGAGTTCGAGATGTGAAAGTGATCATTTTGACCCCAAAACTGTCATTACAGCTAAGTGTCTTAGTGCTCTCGTAGTAGCCTATTCAGTAAAACGACAACACTCAGAAAATGAGCGCAAAACGATAGATTCCAGCACAAAAACAATGAATATATGAAGTTGGCAACACAAATAAGTTATTTATTAGTTATTAAAAATATTGAGATTTTATAACTAAAGCGTAATTCGGTTAAATAAATAAAGTAGGAAATGCAATTGTTTGTAACAAGTAGTAACGATTATGATTTGATTTGCGCAATAGATTACTAAAGGAAAAAAATCACATAATGCACGCAAACGTGCTGAGTTTCTACTCGCAGAAATTAATATTTATAGACAGGATAATGTGCTCATAAACTTCCTATTTAATATCCAGATCTTGGTAATCTTTAATTACAAAAGAATAAAAATCTTTTGAATAGGTTTGATGCATTTAAAATAAATAGTTTAATACTTATTACCGGCATAATCATAAAGTTATACGCATTTTATTACTATTGGATCATTTAGGCTATAAAGGCTTCCGTTACATTTTTAACGTTTGGTCCAAATTTCCTTTGGTTATTATTATTAAATGACTTACATTAAGGTATGTAAAACTTCTCTAGATAAAAAATATCTATATGTATCAATTTTATTTCATTCTTTTATAAAATGAAAAAAAGTATTCAGGGGTCTGTCCAGATATTTTGAGAAAGGTCCGTTTTTTGTAAAATTGTGAAAAAATTACTCGTAATTTGTGAATATAAAATAAACGTTAAGTCACATTTTCTCAACCAGGGTCCTGCTTTTGTGAATTTGTGCAAATAGGGTCCTGTTATTGCAAAAAACTTATTCAAGGAGTTTGTAAATTGTAAAGAGATACAAGATTATGCTCAACACTGTACAATTATAATTTTAAAAAATTAAATTTTAAAAGATAAACAGCAATTGCTGCCACTAAATCAGAGATGCAACATACAAACATTTGGTATTTAGTCCATACTGCTGAACACAGAATATTCATTTCTAGCGAATAAAGGAAGAAACGTCTGCCGAAGACAAAACTTATTCGATTACATTTGTCTTTCTTCTCCTCCTCCCCCCCCCCGGGAAAGGTTTATTCGATTAATAAAACAATTATGAAGATAAATAAATTTGTGAAGGGTCCGATTAAATGATAAATTATTTTCTGAAGGGTCCGTTTTTATGAAAAGATAATTTGTGAAGGGTCCGTTAACGGACCCAAATTTCTTCTAAACAGACACCTGGTATTATACAATATCTTTGCACTGAAGTATACTACTTTTTTTTAAAAAAATAAATGAGAATATTAATAATTTCTAAAACTAAGTATATTTGAATGCGTGCTAAAATGATATACTGTAAATAAATTCATTATTTTAGCTAAAAAAAATAGTGTTTAAAATTTGGCACGAAATTTTTTTTTCAGTGAATAAATATATTATTACTCTACAAGATTAGATTAGCATTAAAAAGTTTAAAAAAATACATAAATAATACGCAATCTTAGCATTGAAAACAAACGCTTTAAAATCTATGGCAATTATTTTATCACTACAATTAATTTAATTATTCATTTACTACATCATAATAACGCAAATAACAATGTTAGAATGAGAAATCATTAAAAAATTTTGAAGTTTGTTAGTCTAAAAAGGAATCCTATTTACATTCGCTTTATTTAGTCTTCGTTTGAAATACAAAATAATAATAAAAGGGTTGACGTTCTTTGTTAACGTAAACTACATTCTATAGTGATAAATTTAGTTACGAGATAAATATATTGAAAACTTAAAATATAAATGCTGCAAAGAACCAACGTCGTTAGGAAACAGTCTTAGTTATTGGTATAGATTGTTACGATAATGAGCGTCGTTTATAGGACGCGAAACATCGGCTATGTGATATTACCTTACATTCCCTGTTGCAAACAAATAGAACATCATACAACAACGAAAGCCATATTTTAGCAACGAAGTTAAAGTATAAATTTTCTACTTTTTTTTGATAAATAATTAGTTTTTGATTTTTTTTTTCTCGTTAGATATGAATTGCTATGACACATTGACACACGTTTAAAAAATTTCAAACAATTAATTATGCATAAATTTTAATAGAAGAATCGTATTTGTTACAATGCAGTTTGTTCATAAAAATTTCGATCACGAGTTCATTCATTTATGCGTCGTTTTAAGCTAAGCCTATAAATGAAAGGAAAAGAAAAATAAAGATCATTTTAAAAAAAAATTCAAAAACATTAATAATATTTCCGACATATTTAATAAATACGTCGAAATATTATTGCAACGCCACTATATAAGCAATTTTCCTAAAAAAAAAACGCAGATCAAGCTTTTAATCGAACGACTGATTGATTGAAATTTCGATAATGAGTCTTTTTATTAACGCGTCATATTAAGAAGTAGCATATAAAGAAACTAAGCAGTTCTAACCAATTTCACACTTCAATGAAAATTTCTGCATTATGTCAATTCATAAACACATATTCTTTTCTTTATACGTCGATTAGCGTATGATAGGAGCATATATATGGCTTACTGTAGCACATTTTAAGAAACTGGCAGTACTAACTCATTTCATATTGCATAGAAAATCTCCACAATATATCAATTCAAACACATTCGCCCTTTTATTTATACGTTGATTCATGTCAGACGGGTGCATACTTATATTTCGTGGCTCACAATGGCACATTTTAAGAAACTATGCTGTTCTAACCCATTTCATACTGCATTAAAAATTTTCGCAATATGCCAAATCAAAAACATAAGTACTTTGACTTATTTGCGTATGATAGTAGTATATTCAGTACCCGGCCAAATTATTAAACGCACTATAAGAAAGTAAAATCTTAATCATCAGATGATACTATACAGCTTTATTGTTTTCACGTGACTGAAACCGGTTTGGACTTGTTTACATTCGTGTATCAATTGATTAAATTATACGCTACATAATATAAATTCGACGATTGGATAAATTAGACGATATATTATATAAATATAGAATATTTATTGTATAAGGTATTATATTAGTAAATTATAATCGTTATAGTTATTAGAAGCATAGTAGTTTTTTAATAATTACATGTTTTGCACGAGTTTATATGCAATACTTTTATATTTAAACATACATGTAATATCTTTTAATCAGATTTTTTATATTCCTCCTATTTGTATTTATTTTTAACGAATTGCATTATTATGTTAACCAATTGATACACGAACTCAAACAAGTGCAAACCAGTTTCAGTCACGTAAAAATAATTAAGCTGTATAGCATCATCTAATAAGTAAGGTTTTACATGGAATCTTACAGTGCGTCTAATAATTTGGCCAGGGGACTGTATATGGATAACTGTAACAGATTTAAAGAAACTGGCAGCATTAACCCATTTGATACCGCATAGAAAATTTCAGCAATATAATATGCCAAGTCAAAAATATTTGTCCATTTATTTACAAGCCGTCATATATGTCAGACAGGCGCATATATGAGCAATTCTACAAGTAAACGCCAATTAGGCGGCCAAAAAAAATTTAAAAAATTTTGGGGGGCACACTATTTCTACATGAATTTTCTTCTTTTTTACACCCTAAAATGGCAAGAAAAAATCGTGAACATGAAACTTTTTCTTTGTGACATACTTTAAATGTGACATACTCTTTCTGACATACTCAAATAAATCTGAGCCATTTATTCAGATAAAACGATTTTTACATAAATATAATATTATTATACTCTCTAAAATGTATTTATAGAGATTTCATACTATAATATTATATTTTNAAATTTTCTCTATTAAATATGTTTATTTAAATTAATATACAATATAAATTGCAATAATGTTGTGGAAAATATTTATTTTTCAAAAATTTTGTCCCGAAGGTAGTCGGATACCTTAAACGCACTAGAAGAAAGTAAAATCTTAATCATCAGATGATACTATACAGCTTTATTGTTTTCACGTGACTGAAACCGGTTTGGACTTGTTTACATTCGTGTATCAATTGATTAAATTAGACGCTTGCTACATAATATAAATTCGACGATAGGATAAATTAGACGATATATTATATAAATATAGAATATTTATTATGTCAGGTATTATATTAGCAAATTATAAGCGTTATAGTTATTAGAAGCACTGCAGTGTTTTAATAATTACATGTTTTGCACGAGTTTATATGCAATACTTTTATATTTAAACATACATGTAATGTCTTTTAATCAGAAGATTTTTTATATACTTCCTATTTGTATTTATTTTTAACGAATTGCATTATTATGTTAACCAATTAATACACGAACATAAGCAAGTGCAAACCGGTTTCAGCCACGTAAAAACAATTACGCTGCATAGCATTACCTAATAATTAAGGTTTTACATAGAATCTTACAGTGCATCGAATAATTTGGCCAGGGGACTGTATATGGATAACTGTAACAGATTTAAAGAAACTGACAGCATTAACCCATTTGATACCGCATAGAAAATTTCAGCAATATAATATGCCAAGTCAAAAATATCTGTCCATTTATTTACAAGCCGTCATATATGTCAGACAGGCGCATATATAGTGGTTTACTGTAGCCCATTTTTCTAACCTATTTCCCACAGCATTCAAAATTTCCGAAATATGCCAATTTAAAAACATACATAATTACGAAAAACATGTATAGTAATCTTCAGTCTATCTTTTGTACAAAGCTGTGAAAAGATTTTAAAGATAGAAATCACTATTATCTGTTTATTGCATTTAACATTTTGAAGGTTTTACAGGTAACAAATCAGACTTTTCTGTTGGAAGTTTTGTTATACAGTAAACAACTATTAATTTTTTCGTTGTTTTCTCAAAAGCGTCTCTTTTTTTTTCCAATGACCTGATTAAAATCTCTACAGAAAGTTTCCTGTTTTGCGTAATTACCTTTCCCCTTATTCTTCTTGACCAGTAAATCATCATTATGATGAATTGAGTTGTTAAGATACATATTCTAATTCTTTTAAGACTATAACTAGGAAATGAAATATCATAAACCCACTTAACAGATCGTAATAAATGTTAAAATTTCCTTTATGAAAAGCGCATATTACTGTTATTTTGAAAACCGAAAAGTCTTTTTCGTTTCTAATCCAATTTTATAAGATCTGGTTTTTAAAAAACATAAATTACCTGTTTCTCATAACTGAATTTTTTTATTAGTTTTGTATAAACTTAATGGTTCTATTTTTTCTTTTTGGTTGTTTTGGTTTCTGTTTGTTTTTTGGTTTGGTTTGGTTTCTGTTTGTTTTGAACACAAACCTTAAGTTTTGTTATTACAAAGCTTAAGCTTTAACAATTTGAATAACTATTTTAGAAATAAATTATTATAAATGAGGAAAAAAAACAATTTTTCTTTAAATTTAAAAAATATATATATGTTTATAAAATATTGTTTTCGATAACTATCGTTATCGATAATTCTCGCAATATTGTATTTAAAATTAGCGGTTTTTTAAAGCAATAGAAATATTAATATCGAAATTTATTGTCAGGAAGTATCGACATTTTACAATATGTCACGATATTCAGTAATTGAACTAACATTATTTTTACAATAGTCAATGTTCTCGTTACTCATTGGAAGTTTACCAACAACCACGATAACATTACATTCGATAGCTATCAATATCGATAATTCTCGCTGTAATATAGTATTTAAAATTAACGATTGTCGATAGTGATCATGATATTACGGATTGAATAATTTTTACTAATATTCGCGATATTATCGTAAGTAGACCGTATTTTGTGTATTATAATTGTAAATAATAATCATGATATATCGTCAGAAACTACATATATTTCATGATATATAGCAATATTTCTCTAATTGAGATAATTTAGATTATTTTTAAATCGGTTGATTTTTTTGTTTACAAAATAAAATTTATAAAAATTCAAGATAATAATATGTTTTTTTATTACCATTATAATATCGCGTTATCATAGCTTTCAAAATTTACCATTGTCAATAACGATCATGATATTATATTCGATAATTACCGCTAACCTCCATGGTATTACCGTTCATAAACTCGGAACTCGATTTTTATCATTGATAATAAGGATCGTCGTGGTATTATTATTGATAATTATCGCGATATCATCGTTTTATTGATAATTTTCGCGATAATTATTATGTATGCAAAATTCAAAAAAAGTTATGGTACTTGAGGATAAATTTTAAAATATCTTTATCATGATTTTTAGAAAAATATCGATATTTCACGACGCTGGGAAAAACTCAAAGAATATTTTTTTTTTAAATTCAATAAAGTAGCATATTAGATCACATTATCTTTTAGGTGTTTTTACCTACCTTCAAATCAACTGTGACAGCAAAAAAATATATAAAATATGTATTTCATTATTGAATCTTTATTTTACATATTTTAAATTTATATATTTAGCCTCAATCTAATTTTATTTCAATAAAATAAAACATAACTTATTTAAATTACAAAGTAAATGTTTCAAACTAAAGAAATTATGAATATATTCTTTAAATTATGCAAAAGTTATTGATCATTGTATTTCCTTGTCTGCATAATTATAATATTTGATTAGTTACATATTATATATATTAAGTTAATAATTAATTAAAAGTAGTAATAGTATTGTAATAATTTTTTTAGGTTACAAAGGTTGATGCAGACGATTATATCACTTATAAACTAATATACATGTAGTATATATTACGTTAATAATCAATTAAAAACAATGATAGAAATAATTTTTTAGGTCACAAAGTTTAATACAGGTGATTACATTACTAATAAACTGAATAGCAAAAATTTACTTATGAAATTTACAGGCAATTGCGTAAAAAGAAAATTTACACTACACGGTGTTCTCATTAGAACTAAATTTACTACATTTCAAAAACGCAAGTTAAATAAATATAATTTTACTAAAATAAAAAAAATGGCATATTTTTCTCTTTATTTTATTCTTTTTGCATATTGCATCAAAACTGTCCATGGTAATTTGTCTAGCCCAATTTCAAAATTAAGATTTTAATGGTGGCAATTAAAGCTGTTTTTCTTTGTTAGTTGAAATAATTTTAGTTTAAATATTAATAACAGTACTCAGACTGACTATATTAACTAGCAGTAGTAAAAAGAACTTTTGGATGATGTCAATTAGACTTTCTTTTGTTGAACAGACGAATTTTTTTTTCTTCATTTAATCATTTCTAACCGTTGCGTTGCATCTTTCACAAAATTCTTTTTTCTTCAGATGGCAATTACATCTGTCGCAATGATTGCAACCGGTGTTGACTGGCGCAAAGTTAAAAAAAATCTTCACTGGAATTATTAAGGTTCTGTTAGTGTTATATAATAACAACATCTGCAATTTTCCATCTGGAAGACGAACGCTCAACGGTTTCAACGAACAATTCAGTTTCGAAAAGGAAAAAAGTAACTTTTGACAGCTATTTAAATTGTGGTTTTGAATAACGAATAACAAGTCTATTAAAATTATTATTATTAAACCATTTTTGTATGCATACAATGAAATGGATGTTTGGAAACTTAAAATGGAAAATTTTAAAAATCGAATTTTAAAAAATAGTTAGGAAATTTTGTTTTTAACAAGTTTATTTTTCATTTTTAACAATTAATTTTTAACAAACGTAATTTTTAACAAATTTAATTTCAACAAATTTAACTGAATTCATTTTTTTAGCAAATTCCGCGTTCTCATTTCTCAGAGCTGGACAACACTTACTTCAGTTTTCTAAGAAGATTTACCGTATAAGTTTGTAAATTTCTGTTTAAAATACTACTTAAAAAAGAAAAAAAAACAATGAATTTAGTCAGTAATTAAATATCTTAAGAATAATTTACATATTTAATTACGAAATTTTAATTTAAAAGATAGCAATAAAATAAAATGCTACCCAATAGATACAGAATTAATAATACGCAAAAAATAACTAAAAAATTTCCTAGTTGCCTTATTAAAGTATGAATTAGTGGTTTTATTAATTTTCTAATTGGCAATTTGTGCTAAAGGCAGAAGTTTTAACTCATTGCAAGAAAACATTTTAAAAAACGTAATTTATTTTCAGAAACTTTTTTTGCATTACGTGTATTGTGTGCATTGTTCAAGTTTATATTTATTTTCAATATCGTATACAATTATTTTTAAAATTCATTATTTAACTATTATGAATGTCCAAGATGGCCTGGTTCTTCTCAGTGTATTCATGATTTCTATGACTGCATTACTAGTTAATAGCTTCCATCGTTCGAAAGCAAATATATTCCAATTTTTTATTGGAAACAATTAGAATTATTTCCTTGTGTAACAAAGAAATCAATTAAAGCAAACAGATCCATTCCTTAAAAACGCTATTTGTTACGATTTATTGCATTTCAAATTGGATTATCTTAACTCAAAGAATTGTCACGGTCTTTATTATAAAATGCTTTTAAAAACTAATTCGTTAATGAGACAGAAGTTAAATCTAGAATTATAATGATTAACTGAAGTTTTTTTAAAAAGAAGAAAAAAATTAATATCAGAATGCTAAAGGGAACTAATGAACAGGTATCTCAGAATACAAAGTACGGAATTGTTTAAAGAGGTTGATTGTAAAGTAATTTGTCTTTTTTTGTATCTGTCATCATCAAGTATTCTAAACCAAACAGTGTCAAATCAATGGATAATCGAAGCATGAAAAACGTTCAGTACTGTTTAATCAAAATTAATTATTAAAGCTTGGTATAGTTTTTCTTCATTAAATGTTGTAGTTTCAATTATCATAAACTACAGAATTACAATAATTCGGAGATTTTTATTAACTTGAGATTTTTCATTAACTTCACAGATGTAGGTGGAAAAAAACGACATGTTTTGAGGGCTTAAATTTATGTCACAATGACCCGCGTAATGGGTCTTGAGAATGTGTGCCTTGTTTTGAGCGATCGTATAAATGAGGCGTAGCGTTACGCAATTTGCCTCCCTAACTAAATAGCACTTCAGTGTAAAGTGTTAATGAAATAACAATTAAGATTAAGGCAATTTCTATTTGTTTCACTTTTTCAGACAGTTATAAGTTTCATTGTATTATTATTAGGTCTTAAACACTTCTTTAAACTGATTATTATTAGTGGTATCGAAATCATTGGAAATCTAATTTATTTAATAAAAATAAAATGGTAAAGCATAGACATATTATATTAAAATTACTACTATTTAAATATTAAAATTCACTTCAGTTTTAAATACTAAAGAA
Source organism: Parasteatoda tepidariorum (assembly GCF_043381705.1). NCBI lineage: Eukaryota > Metazoa > Arthropoda > Arachnida > Araneae > Theridiidae > Parasteatoda > Parasteatoda tepidariorum. Next base: position 17,366,603 of record NC_092208.1, read on the forward strand.
AATTCTCATGTCAAAAGTGCGGACAAGTATAGTTTTTGGTTGAAAATATTAAGTATTGGGCTAGTTGAATTTGTAATTTAATCAAGTTAAATCATTAGATGGAATTTTTAATAAATATTTTAAATTTTTAACTCAACTTTTAATTTTTTCCCTATAACACGCTAACAATACTAACAAAAATTAATATAAATTCCAAGTTTAGACCGATACGAATTTTAGAATGGAATATCAATCAAAATCTAATTCGTTAATTAACATTTTGAAGCGTTACCTTCACAAATTAAATTCATGAAGCATTTCCGAACTCTAAACTACTTGTTCTTAATCATCTCAAGCCAATGAGGTACGCGAATCGCTGTTAGCGATCAGTTTTTCTCAAAAAACTGACCTTAAGTACTTAGCAGACATTTGTTGAGAAGCATTTTATGTATTTCCTCAGAAACTAAACAAAAGAAAACAATGAGCTATTATTTTCACGCTCTGTTGAAACAATTGTGTTTTGACAATTTTGAAGACACACTTTTTCAAATTGAATAGGCGTGTGTAGCTTAATTTTATTGATGATTGTCTAATTGAGAATGCTTATTTTCCAGGTTAATTCTTAATTTGTTAGGAAATACTGTCAATTGGAAACGTCTTAATTCAATTGTTACATTGAGTTGCATCAAGACAATAAACAGTTTTGATTGAATTAATGCGTGAATCTATAGAAGTAAGTTATAGAGATGTATTCTATCTGACATATCTTTTAAACTTAAACATTTTGATTGACTTTTAAAAATTTTTTGAACTATAATAAAATAATTTCAAACAGCTTTATACATTTTTTTCCCTATCAAAGCTTATTATATTATGTTTCCGTTTTCTTTTTCTAATGATGGGATTATTATGATTACTGGAATTTAAAAAATAAGCTATTTTGCTAGAATTAATGCGTGAATTTATAGAAGAAGTAAGTTAGAGAGATGTGTTCTTTCTGACATATCTTTTAAATTTAGACATTTTGATTTCCTTATAATAAAATTTTGAACAATGTTAAAATAATTTCAAACAGCTTTATAATTTTCTTTTCTATCAAAGCTTATTATATTATGTTTTCTTTTTTCCAATGATGTGATTATTATGATAACTGGAATTTAAAAAATAAGCAATTTTGCTAGAATTAATGCGTGAATCGATAGAAGAAATAAGTTAGAGAGAGGTGTTCTATCTAACATATATTTTAAATTCTATTAAACATATCTTTTAAATTTAGGCATTTTGGTTTCCTTATAATAAAGTTTTGAACAATATTGAAGTAATTTCAAATTGCTTTATAAATTTATTTGTTTTAAATCAAAGCTCATTACATTATTTTTTTCTAATCATAATATTATTATTATAAAAATCGGAATAAAAAAAACAAATTATAATTTTTTTTTACAATTGTCTAATAATTATGAATTAATGCAAACATATTTTCAAGTTTTTATTATTTCTTCAAATTAAAACAACTCGCACCACTGCATTAAATCTAACTTTTTTATTTGCACAATTCTCTCTAATTTCTCCATTTTTAAAAATAAGTAAACTAAAATTCTTATAACAACCAGTAGAAAGTGTAAAAAATTTTCACGATTGCAATTAAAATTTTGTATTATTTCTTCACTGTGCCAGGGGCTCCCATCAGGGGGGAAGGTGGGCGCAAGATGCGCCCACTTAAAGCTTGGGGGGGATTTTTACACTAAATGAAACGAATAGTTTGGGGGGGGGAATTTACACGAGAGAATTTTTTTTAAGTATATAAATAAAAGAACAACGTAGCACTATTTCGAACAAGCTAACATGGAAGGGGGAAGTTAGCAAATTTTTTTTTTGGGGGGGGGGGTGAATGCGTTCAAGAGCTTGGGGGGATGGGGGCTACTGCATTGTGCGAAATGTTTATACAAATTAATCACTAAGTTTAACTTATGTTAGAAATAATTTGCTGGCCAAATTAAAAAACAAGAAAATCTAACTCATGCCTTCGAGAACTCCTTCTTTATTTTGATTTCTTGCCGATATCACCACTTTCACCTTCGTATGGTCCATTCTGGATATTCACGCATTTGTTCTCGATTAAAAGCATGTTTGCGTGCTCCAAACATCTGGATGTGATTTAAGATTTATTAATTGAAAAAATCTGTATAAAAAATTCCTAGTTTTATTAAGACTGCAATGTTTACAGCGAAGCATAGAATTCCATTTTAACTAAAATTTTACACACTTGGTATATGAAACTATAATTAAATCCCGGTTTTAAAATTTAGGGGCTATAAGTACAATGAAACGCTAGAGTTACATTACTTTCAACTATATAATTTAATACATGTCATGAAATTTAACTTTTTATTCTTACAATTTTAGTTTTTTATGTAGAATTACTAGTGCTTTTGTTTCATTCTTATGTTAATAAATAATTTATGTTTTCAATTGAAAATATTTTTTATTATTTGACTAATTTTACATTTTCTGTTGAAATTTATGAGCACTAGAATCAAACGTCTAGTGCATTTTAGTTAGTATCTTATTATAATTACAATACTTTGTACTGTAAATTTCACACTTAACGTAAGGGAATTTCAACTTCAAGTTATTATGAAATACATACATAAAAGCCTATACAAGCAACTTTTCCAATTAGGCTATATTTTACGTTCTACTCCTTCAGTAATATTCAAACTTCATTTTTTAAAATTAAATAACAGTTTTTTTGTAAAGCATTAATGTTAGTTTAGAATGTAAAAAAAAAATTTGACGTTAAATGCAATCCATGCTAAATGTAAATAATTACCGAAATATTTTTATGTAGCGAAAAATTTTTAATTAAAAAGGTTGGTAAAAAATATTAATTCATATATCCATAGTAGATTGTCAAATCTTCATATTATTTTAACCCTATATTGCGTGTTTTCCACCCTTCAAAAATAGCTCAATAAATCCGATTATAGTTTTCTTTATTGAGATGGGCTGAACATCGTTTCCTCTTTTATCAATAAAAACTAATTTTTCCGTTTATTATATTTAATTTACAATCAATTTCTTAAAACCATTATTAGATGTCTAGCTTTGTACGCTATTTTGATAAACTGCTGCTTTGCTTCTAAGGCAGCAGATTTGTAACAACATTGCTCCAATATCTCATAGTTTTACCCGAATATTTTTTTAACCCTTTGCTTAAGTTGTTCCATGTTGTATCATCACGTGTGGTTCACATGTTATACCAGCCGTAAGCAATAGGGTAATTGTAAAAATTATAGGGAAAGAGACAGTAAATGTACATAATAATGTATGTAAAATGTACATATTTTTTCCTCATTTTAAGTTGCACTAAAACTTTGGAGATAGTTTATTTCTACCTTCAATGCAGAGTAATAAAAATTTTTATTATTTTTTAGAAGCACATAAACAAAAAATGCTCGAAATACTTAAACAAAAATATGAAAATAAACATTTCTAATTAAGTATTAAAAAAATTTTGCTAAAACTTTCGAGATTTCGTAACTTTATTGGGGGCAATGATCTCACTTTCTCCCTGGTTAATGAAAACACTAGGTTTTACAGACTTGATATTCTGTGTAAGGTTTCAACTGAATTATAGTATTCCGTGCAGGGAATTACCATTTTAATGAATTGCCATTTTCACTTCAGCAAAGATAAAAAGTTTTAGATAAAAGTTTTTTTTTTTCGTTTCTCACCCAGTTAATTCGATTCTAGCTTAAACCTAATAGTTTATAATTATGCAGGATTACGCTAGAAGCCAAAGAAGAAATACTTGGAAAGGTTTCAGTGACGAGACAAACTTTTTTTTTCTCGATTTGTTGAAAATACGTGATTCACAAATAGATTATTTAAAATAAAAACGCTCTCGTTTCTCAGAATTGTATTAAAAAAGTATTTATGTATATAAAATTGTTTGCAAATATAAAAATATGACGTCAAACAGGAAAGCAATATTGTGAAAACATACGCTGTAAAAAATTATGGTGTTAAGTACCGGCATTTTCGATGCATCATCCGTATAATCCGTTTGTAACTGTTAAATATTACACCGTAGTTTTTATAAAAATGAATTTTACGGTAAAAAGTACTGTAAATTATGAGCAAACTAGAACTTCTCTTTTCTTCTTCTTTTTTTTTGTTTTAAGTTAACATTTTAAAAATTAGTCATCCAAATAATAAAAACATCAACTAACAATTCCTGAAAAAAATTGCTCCTAAATATTTTTTTAAATTAAAAATATTTATAATTCGAAAACTATTAGACTTCTTTAAAAATGGGCCATTTACGATTTACGAAACTGTTTGATTATGTTAGTCGTCTAACTTTCAATGAACTTTTTTATTAAAGAAAGATTCATTTCGAAGATTTCGGTATAAAAAATTTTCCCCCCATTAAAGTTAATTTACTTTCTGGTAAAAGTTTGTAAGTTGGGACAAAAAATGCTAAAATCCATGGAAAAAAAGTACAGTTAAAAAATGTACACATTAGAAATCGAGAATCAATTTTTCAAATCACTATTAATTAAGGCGATAATAAAAGCTTCAAAGCCAATTTGATTGCCGTATGAAAATGAAAGATGGCTAATAGAAACACCTTTAAGCGTTTAATTCTTAAATTTTATTTTTTTAACTTCACTTTAACGGAGATATACCTATTACGAAACACCCTGTATTTCATATGAAAAAAGAAGAAAAAAAGAATTAAGAACTTTCTTATTTAAACAGCTCTTTCTGACTTTTTTTTTCTTAGATTTTTAAAAAGGACTTATCCATTTCAAAAGCGCCTTTACAAAGTTCTTTTCTTTTCTGCTTTAGTTCTTTTTTATTTTTAATTTCATTAATTTTTTTAGGTAACGGTTATTTTATTAAATAGATAAATTAGATTAATTTACCTGCATCAAACGAAAAAGTGTCGAATTTCTTTAAGAAATAACTCAAAAAATTTATTGCATTTTTAGGCGATATAATTACTTTTTCTTTAAATCAAGAAAGAAAACCCAATATTTATCCTAGAATATAAGCAGAAGTTAGGTAATATTTTATTTACTGTTACCATAGCTTTTGATATATATTTTTTAGAATATTTGTCAAAAATGACAGTAATAATGTTTAAGACCGAAAAACGGAAATAACCGAAATCTTAGAAATTGTTATCAGGCTTGATAATCGATTTCGATTGACAATTTAAGCAAATTACAATCGTCACAACCAATTGATCTGTCTGAAAAAGCGTTCTATAACATTAAAATAATTATTATGAAAAAAAACAGGGCTTTTAAAACCAACAAAATAAAACTGACTTATAAAACCTAAAGAATTAAATTTGATCAACAAAACGCACGTAAAAATACATTGTTCCTGTTTTCACTTTTTAATATTTCCTGTTTACAGACAGAAATAAAATTTTAAATCGATTAGGGTTAAAAGATTCTGGTGATGATAATAATAATATTTCTAAACATGTTCTTATCTTCATAAAATAAATCATGAACTAAATTCACTGTAGAAAGTTTGTAAGAACACACAAATCAAGTACGGCAGGAATAATTACATACAATTACGGCGACAGTAGAAATTATAGATACTTTATCAATTGTTTTTCATCGATAAAGAGAAAAGGAAATAAACGACATTCTTATACTTTCGCCATTTTACATATGACCGGTTGTTGCCACTTTCTCATACTGAACTTTGAAATAAATAAATAAAAAGAAAACGGATTAACCTTTGCTCGCCCTCAATCGAACTTCAACTTCTATTCCTTTTTGTCCGTGTGAGAACTTATTGCCTTCGGGAACGACAGACATTATGGTGTACAAAGAGAAAACGGGAACTTGACAGTTAAAAAAAGGAAGAAGAAAAATAATACAATAATAATCCATTCTTGGGTCATCTTTTGTCCATAAGACTGAAGAAGCGACAACTTTGCAAACGATTTTTGCTTTTTATTTATTTTCATCCGGTCCTCGATTATCAAAATAGCTCTCTTATGACGACATCGGGAATAAGAGTAGGTGGAGAGAGGACTTGTCTACGGAAGAAATTCCATTACTTCCCGAGTTTATTTTCACACATTCTTTCCTTCATTTTTTGTTATGTTGTGAAAAAGAAGAATGCTTTTTGAGGTAGAGGAATGTACCATTTCACCTTACACTGGCGCCGATTTTATAAAATATTAAGGATCTCGACTTTGTATGTGTCTGGATTAGAAGAAATGCGGATTTTATTTATGAAAATAATAAATATTGTAAAATGTCAATTTCTTAAAATTTATTTTTTCATAAAAAAGAGTTTTTTTAAAGACGTAACTTTTTATAAAAGTTTTTTTAACTTTTTAATAATATAAAATTCATGAAATATTATTTACAAAAACAAAACACCAGAATCTAAATGCATTCTATTATTGAAGATGTTAAGTATATTAGTATAATTGTTTATAATGTCACTTTCTTAAAGATAATAGTGCAGATTTTTTCAGAAAAATAAAAAAATAAATAATTTATATTTTTATTCAGATGATTTTTCATTTGAAAGGATTTTCAAATTATTCAAATGGTAATTAATATTTTTATTCCTTGATAAAATTTAGAAAAATCTACATCTAAGAAACAATATTGCAAAAGATAAAAACAGCGGCGTGCAAAAGTCTCTGACCAGTATTTTATTTTTAATTTTTTTTTTTCGAATTTTGGCTCCTTAAGATAATAATAAAGAAAAATAAAGAATTTTCATTTTATTTATTATTATAACTAAATTCAAACATCACATTATTACTTATTTATAATTCATGCATAAAGATCTATAAACAAAAAAAGTAAACTTCAATATTTTCGTCTTCAAAAGTCTTCTGCATATTATATTTATTTAAAATAATTTTGAAAAATTAATAATTTCGCAATAAACGTTCAGTTTACATTAACAAAACTTTCATTATCGGTCTTTGTTTTGAGTTACGATAAAGAGTAAAAAATTAAAGAATGCTTTTTCTCTAATGAATTAAAATTTGGAAAAGTCGACTGCAAATGACCTAGTTACTAACAATAGAAGTGAATATAGTTTCAAACATAAGCCTAGAAGTGGTTAACCAAGGAAAAACAACGGTAAAAGTAATCAGAATTAAAAAAAAAAAAAGCAAATTAACGGATGTCAAGAAAACTGAAGCTAAAATTATACTAATATTATGCAAAGAAAGTAAAGATTCGTAGCAATACTGTTTCAAGACGTTTGTATGATGTTGAATTGGATCGGAGAATATTCATAACAAAAATAAATATCAGTAAAAAATATTTAGTTGGCTTGATTACAGTTTACGGTTAACACTTCATGGAGTGAGAAAATACCGTGCTTTAAGGTAATGACATTTCCGGTTAAAAAAAAAAAAAAAAGAAACGTAATGAAACCAAAATATAAGGTATTTATAAGTCATTCATTTTGTAATTCTTCCATTAATAAGTTAACGGCTTACCGGAAATTTTGGTTTTCAAAATTATAGCTCTGATTACCAAACTTTTAGAAGAAAAAAAATATATAACTGTAAAGTAAATTCAACCGAATAAATGGTTTTTATGCCATGCTCCAAGAAATCATGATAAAATTATAAAAATTTTGCCACATTCACTAAATTTCATCACGTAGTATAACATTATATTAAATGGTTAATTTTAAAAAAATCATTACCAAAGCGCTTCGTTAATAATTATCGAGCCTTTTATTGTTCCCATCAAATCAGAAACACGGTAAATTTTACCATATTCTGATGCTCACAGTATTTTGATACTTTTGAAAGTACTTTTTTTCTCAGAGTTGAATTGGACATACAAAATCGGATATCTGACCCCTAAAATATAGGGAGTGGTAGATAGCAATCTGAGAAATATGGTCCTTATAGTTTGGTCATGAGAGCGCTTCAAAGTTTGGACCCCTTAATGTTAATTTTACTTTTTGAGTATTTCATGAAAACTTTTTATTTCAAAGTGGAAAATATTTGTGTATAATTATAAAATTTGTTTATCCAAAGATAATTTTTACATAAAAAATAACTTTTAGTAAATATTTATTTTATTTGATAATGGTCAAAAAAATTTTAATTGTAAGGTACACAATTTTTTGCTTCATTTTAAAGAATATAATTTTACATGGCAAAATACAAAATTTGAGCAACACCGGTCGAATAGTTCCTGAGAAATTGAACCTTAAAATTCGATTTCTCAGGAACTATTCGACCGATTTTGCTCAAATATTTTATTTTGCTAAGTAAAATTTAATTCTTTAAAATGGTGCAAAAAATTGTAAACCTCACAATTCAAATTTTTTCGACCATTATTAAATAAAATAATGATAAATAAGTAATAAAGGTTATTTTTTTGCATGGAATTATCTTTAGACAAACGAATTTCATAATTGCGAGCAAAAATTTTTCAATTCGCTTCGAAAGTTTTCGAGATACAGCTAAATACGAAAGAAGTAAAAATCAACATTAAGTGGTCCAAACTTTTAATCGCTCTCTTGACCAAACTATTGGGACCATATTTCCCAGATATGTTGGAAGTCAAAAATCGGAATCCGTCTAAAAAATGATAGGCTTATTCAGAGAAATTACGTTTTTGTGTCTGATAATAAACTGAAAAAACTTAACTAAATTTAATAACTCAAAATATCGTCTGCACTTATTTAAATAGAATATTTGAGGTCTACCCCTTTAAGCCATTAAGATTGAAGAACGTAAAGATCTGATCATTAGATCAAAAGTTTTTCAGGGTGGTCCTTTTTTTTTGCGCACTGTATATTAGATATTATAGTGATGAACCTCATAATTATTTTCATGCTCCAATTTTAACTTTAAAAATATCATCTCATATTAGGAACCTTTACCCTAAAAATAAGAATAATTTAAAAACCATATATATACTAGTATAATAATTATACTTGAAAATTCCCCCCCTCCCCCCCAATTCAACCCAACCATAGGAATATAATGATTCGTGTGTATTTTTACTAACATTTATTAAGCGCTTAACATAAACAATAATACATCGTAACCAAATTCGCTTTTGTATAAAAGCAGTTATATAAAAATAAAATATTTAATATCAGATAGAGAAAACTAATCGAAGCAATATTTATTTCACTTGCACGAGAACTCATCTAGACGTTTAAAGTTTGTCTTATAGACTGATATTCGTTAAATCTAAACACAATGGAAAAATAAAAACACAAATATATAATATATATTGCATAAAAAAAAGAAACTAATTAAATTATTTAACTACTAGAAAAATGTACAATGCTTACAATGTAAATAGATAAATAAATAATATTTTACATATCGGATATCATCGATCTAAAAATAATTTCCAGAAATTAAATAACGTCATTACTAAAAACAAACAATATTTTTGAGGTATCCGAGTTAAAAATAGAAATTTAATTTCGATCGAAAATTCGCAGTCTCAAAAAAGTTTATTCAAAATAAAACATCATCATATAAACACAAGAAATGTAAGTTCTGTATATATTTGAAATCCAAATAAAAATAAACAATTCTTTCTAAACAATTTAAAAAATTTAGATATTTTAACTGTAAAAAGATAACAATAGTTGTATGCTTTGTTTATTTTATGAAATAGTGATAGAAATCCAAACATAGCATTTCAACTTTCAGAAATTTTACAAAAAATGCTATTTTACATATGTTTTATTTTTTAAAAATTATGTCAAATGGCTTGAGTTTTACAAATTAGTAACTATAATTGCGGTATTTAAAATTCAAGTTTAGTATGTATACAAATTATTATTTTTACACGAAATGACTGCATTTGAAGTTAACGTCTCAAATTATAAAAAAGTTAAGAATTTGAGCGAAATAAATAAATAATATTCATTACGCTTCTGTTGTGAAAAACAAGAAAAATAGACATTTACAATTAACATTCTAAGTGAAAAAATTCAACGTATGAGTTTTATACTCGATAAATTTTTTTATCCACAGTATGTTTATAAAATATTTTAGAACATAGATTCCTCATACAAAATCTACAATCAAAATTTCAACGAACTTTATCATATACTTTTTTTGTAATGCGTGTTAGCGTAAAAAATTTACCTCAAAATAAATGTTCTTTAGATAATGCATTTAAAATGCAAGAAAATACTGAAATATAAGGAACTTCTAACAATCATAAAATTAATAATTCGAAAAATAATTTTTGTAAATGAATTTCATGTCTTAAAAATACAATTTATTCAAATCAATAAGGATTCAAACATTCACAGAAAAACAAAAAATATTTTGGTTTCGTTTTCGTGAGTTTACTTCCGGTTTCAGTTTCGTCTGTCAGTATACGAAAAAACAACTGTAACTTCATTTCAAAAGTTCCGAGATAAAAATTCTAAAGTGTTTTGGAAAGCTAATGAACTAGAGTTTGAATATGTATTGATAATTTTAAAAAAATCGAAATTGCCGACTTTCTCCCAGACGAATACCTTTATTTAATGCTAAAATGTCTAATAAAATACACGGATCATTTTTTTTTTAGAATTCGAAAATGGTGTTGAAAAAATGGCGGACGCATAACAAAATATTTCAGCAAACGATGCTTTGCTAATCCATTTTATTCTTTTAACCAACATCAAGATCTTATTGACAATACAATCAGAGTCACGTTTCTAATGGTGACAGCTGTGATAACGTGGTTCTAATGACCGCATAAATATGTGACGCTAGATCTTTATATGCTAATGGTCAGGTGACATGGACCGTTGCTTGAATGGGTGCACTTATCTAACTGCAACTGTATCTGACAACTCAACAATGAAAGGCCTTCAGGGTAAAGAAGAGCGTGAGCGTATTTCAGTTCTTGGTTAAGAGAATACCAAAATTAACTTGCGCCATTACTTTTTCCGCTCATTCATCTACTTACGCATTGTCTGGTTTTCAAAAAAAGGAACAAGTGATATTGTTAAGAGTCACATTGTTTTACTTTCATTGCTTTAAAATCAGACATAGGGCCTTGCGATTTTCAAAACAGTTTGCTTGCATTAATATAACACTCAAAACTCTGACACGATTGTCAACTGTCAGAGCTTAAGTACAATGTAAATTTTATTTTGCAGATTTTTTTTTTCAAGTTAGTTTGCTAATCATGTAATTAGTTTGTTAATTAATCAGGGCTTTTGTTGGTAATCTTGCGGCAGCTAATTTACGATCCAGCGGAATTTAACGACGATTTTTTTTTTTTTTTGTGGAGCTTTTCCTCTTGGCTGTAGTTGGTTCCAATTATAATACAAGCTTTTATTTATTTTAAACTTTGTTAACTGAACTAAAAAAAAAATGTCCAGAACTAAGTTTTTTTACTCAAAAAATGCCAAATTAGGGAATAGGTCGTTAAAGGCTATGAACTAAAACGCAACCGACAAAAAGTTTGGCAAGGGGAATCGAACTCCAGTCGAAGTCGTGGTAAGCGAAGAATGTACTTTCATTCTTTACACCGAATTAGCGGCTGCTTATTATGCTATGAGCAACGCTATATTGAAATATTTGAAAATAAAATTGTTTTATTGAAATGCACAGGAAAAAACTTTCCATAACTCTGTTAACGAGCCTCTCAATGAGGTTGCGCAGGTTCGAATCCCAGTGGTAGTTGGGTGATATGAATTCTGTTTCCGGCTCGAACCGAGGGCAAAGTTGACCTAAAAATATCCTTTGTGGAAGACGCATTATGGCCTTGAATTCCTTTTTACAGTCGAGCCTAGCACGGGATCTTTTCGTGGTCTTCCTTTCCATGGAAAGCAAATGCGAGTTAGTTCCATCAAAATGACCTCCCTCCACGAAGGCTACTTTGTCCCAATGATTGATTTAGGAGTTCCTTTGTCTTCTGGGTTAGGTTCAAAATTGCAAAGCAACGGTAAACTCAGAATTGGGTTGAATGTTCGACGCTATTATAAAACGACTCTGTTAAAGAAAAACTCAACTCGGTTTTGTGTCTTTGGATATGAACTTACGTAATTTAACAGAGATTCTTGTTTCTTTCTCTGCTTTTTTTCAGAAATGCTTTGAAAAGTCGGTGAACTGTTTTAGATATACATAGGCGTATGTATGATATATATTAGATACGCATAGCATATCTTATGCGCCAATTTTAAAATGAGGGCATTGAAAATGTAATCTGAGAAAGTTTTAATTTCAGTTGTAATTTGGGGGAGATTTCGATATCCTGATCTGTAGCAGAATAATCACCAAGTCTTTTCAACTTCCGGGCAGCGGCCAGCAGAAAACTAAAAAAAAACATCACAGAAAAAGACCAACTCGAATGTTATAACTAGTAACCACCCCCGGGCAAACATCTACATGTTTAATTGTTTGTTTTTTCAATTGCAAGTTTAAAATCTATTTGGCACCTTGGCGATTGCACTTGGCGCAACAGATCACGATACGGAAATATCCCCGTTATTTGTTAATTTAACGTATTCAAATTCAACAAGCTCTGTTTTCGATATATAGGCACTGTCTAAGAATTAAAAAAAGGAATCAGTTATTAAATTAAAGATAACACCAATTAATTTATACCATAATAAAATTTAAAAAAGAATTTTTCTTTTTCAAATTTTCTGAAAGGCTACGAGAAAACTATTGTTCCAATTAATAAAAATTTTTTCGAAATTTGAACATATAGAGGAAATACAACAACCAATGCAGAGATGCATAAACAAGTAACACATATGATTAAATATGAGTCATCAAAAATTTCGTTCGCTGCATTACAGACAGTACGATTGTTTATAATATCATAAAAACAAAATAAAAAGTTTCATGAATATTTTCGATGGATTGATTCGTGAGACGTGATTTAAGTATGATTTCCAGGAAAACATGATGGAATCGGGAAGAATGTGTCTGTCTTTACGAAACTATATTTATCGTCGTAATTGCTTAAAAAGTTCGAAGTTAAGGAAAATCTTTTTGGCACATTATTTTGCAGGCTGTAAACTTTAAGAAAAAGATTAATTTAATTGGGAAAAATTTGGGTGGTGTTTTTCCGAAAGTAAACGTATGTCACGTGACTGATGTTCTTAAATTCTATTGAAGAATTATGAAAGTCTCAGGAGAACATCTTAAAGTTAAAACCAGATTTATCTTTCAGATGTTAGCATAGTTTAAGCGTTGAACTTTAACGATAAGAAAATATACATGAATTAGAGAGAAAATGATAGCAGCAAATTTGAGCTTAACGTAATTGCAACAATATTTTTTTGGGGGGGGGGGAAAGATAAGTAACTAGATAACAAATTTTTTGTTACATTTATGCAAATACTTAATTTTGCGTAATTCGGAGTTGGGGATTTCAAATCTGAATTTAGTTTTGTTCCTAAAGCGACAGAAGAATTTTCAAAATGGAATTTTTAGAGACATATTTTGTTGAAATGTACTAGTTTAAAAATGTTATATATAACAGGGGGTCGTATAAATGTTGCGACGAGCGTCTAGTAATGTTAGCGCATATATCAGGAATAAAATTGCTTAGGAACCAATACTTTAAAATGTCGTCGTACGTGGCTAGGGGCGCCTTCCTTAATATGACCTGTTCAGAAGTACACGAAGAGTGCTTCATAATATTTTCAATTTTAATGTTATTTAATTAAAATTCAAATAGCATGTAGTTATACTGACAATAATATTTAAATAACATACTTCCGATGAAATTTCTGAAGCATGCAGGATTACTTTGATAGAAGATTATAAATATATGACGTATAATGAAATTAAATCCTGTTGTTCTTATCGTATTGTTAGTCATGGTTAACTTGGAAGAAGAAATATATCATCTTTATATCATCCATAATTTTTTTTTAATCAGTTGATTTTTTTTTTTTTTACAGTTGAATTCTGTTTTACAACCAAGTTTTCGTGATAGTTTTTATTTCGTTCAATGCTTTGTTACATTTTGATGAACTATAATTGTGATTCGATATGTGTCTAATGTCTAGGCACTATTGCTTTTTTAAACAAAAATAATAAAGAAAGCACGATGAACTCTGAGTTTTAAATCTTTTTATGTTAACCTGTGGCCATTTAGTTAAAAACATTCTATGTGCAACAGAAACTAAGAATTAATGACATACGTTGTTTTAAAATTTTAAGTATAAAGGATGAAACCCGGATAAGTTATCGAACACGATGTTAGAAAAAAAAATTACACTGTAGAGGAGTTTTGCGTCACACTCTTTTAGAGATAGTTTGCAGATATTTTAGAGAAAGTACGTTAATGTAAATTGTAAAAAATTCCAAATCAAATTACTGTAAAAATTACCTGCACACAGACTGCCGGTACTTTTTACCGGAGCATGCTACGGAACACAAAGTCTGATGTACCATAATTTTTACAGTAATACTTACCGTAAAATCACTCAATTACTCTAATTAAATTAACATTACTGTAAAAATTGCAGTAATGGGGAAAATGGATTTTGCGGATGATGCAGCCATAATGCTGGTACTTTATACCGTAATTTGATCCGGAATATTTTACAGTGTAGAATTAATTATGCATGTTTTCATTTTTTATGCGGTCCCAATATTTTTGTTACAACAACATAACTTACTCTATCGATGATCGTTACAATATTTTCTTAAAACCATTTGAAAATTTCAGGTTCATATTTCCCTTTTAAACAAAATTTAGAGTTTTTTCATAATAAAAATATTTTTTTTTGATGACGATTATGAGAAGCATATGGTTAATAAATATTTTAACTTTAAACAAAAACCCTCAGGCATTAATTGAAACAGACATTAAAAAGTTTCGCTTTCATATTTAAATGTAGCGTTCCTTTGTAACGTAAATATGAAGATTTTTTTTAAAAAAACAAAATTAATTTCTCTTTATGGCGATTTAGAGAAATTGTGGCGGGGTTCGGCTGTACGCCATCCTCTCCAGAAAGTTAGTGCCCAATTTAGCACGCTATAGTTGATAATATCTCATGCAATGTTTCCTTTTTAGGTAAACAGAGCTAAGAAAATAAACAAAAAAATCTGATATTACATCAAACGAGAAATGATAACCGGTAATCAAAATCACAGTAAGCTTTTGTCAATGTCACCAAAAAGATTAGAGCAACAGCTCCAGGAAATTTGTGAAAAAGAGTAGTGTAGTGAATGCGATGCAAAATACCTTTCCAATGCCGTTACCATAATGATGGCTTTGCGGCACGAGCGTTAAAGCAAAAATAAGCGCTTAACTTCATGATAAAATGGGTTACGTTCCTACTCATGCGTGAAGTGTACGTAATAATGGTTCAAAATAATTTGAGTTGACAGTTTTATGATAAAGGTTATTGAGCCGCGGTTTTTACTTTTCCTAGTCTTCGCTTTCATCCGAGGACAAAAAACATTTTACTTTTAAAAACCCTCTTTGCGTGCACAGTACACATACTGGGTACTTGAATTGCACATGGTTTGCTCTAAATGAACGGCTCAGACTTAAAGAAAATACTTTCAATTTTGAGTCATAATGTCAAGCACCATATTTCTCATTAAGGGGTAACATAGTGTAATCAAATTTAAGCAGGATTAATTTATGGGAAAACATAACTGTTTAACTTGATATGATTAAAATTAGTAAAAGATTTACACGATTAGAAAGATTTCGCATCGACGAGAAATATTTTACACGCCCACGTACGTCAGCTCTGTGCATCGTAGTTACCAGAAAACAACCTCTGTTCTGTACGTTGCTTGCGCAGATCATTCTGTAGCGTGCGGAATGCTACGTGAGAGTGCAAGAACTATCTATTAAAGAGATCTAGAAAGTTAGATGAACGACTCAACCTTAAAGAAAATACTTTCAATTTTGAGCAATAATATCAAGCACCATCTTTCTCTTTTAGCGGTAACATAGTGTAATCAAATTTAAGCAGGATTAATTTATGGAAAAACATAACAGTTTAATGATTATAATTATAATATAATATGATTAAAATTAGTGTAAAAGATTTGCACGATTAGAAAGATTTTGCATTGACGTGTAATATCTTACACTCCCACGTACGTCAGCTCAGTGCATCGTAGTTACCACAAAACCCCCTCTGTTCTGCACGTTGCTTGCGCAGATCATTCTGTAGCGTGCGGAATGCTACGCGAGAGTGCAAAAACTATCTATTAGAGAGATCTACATTACTTTTACATAGCATCACATACATTCACGTACGTATGAACTACACAGAACAGTCTCGATTGTATATACAGAGTATGAGAAGAACATACGTGCGGAATGCTACGTGAGAGTGCAAAAACTATCTATTATAGAGATCTATATTACTTTTACATAGCATCCCATACATTCACGTACGTATGAACTACAGAACAGTCTCGATTGTATATACAGAACATGAGCAGAACATACGTGCAAGGTGCTACGTTAAAGTGATAAATCTTTTTATGATGGATTGGTATGGTTTAACATTTTTAACAGAATAAGTTTAGAAAATATAAAAGAAAATTTCTTGTAAATTCATAAAAATTGATTTTCAGTAGTATTCGTATATATTTACTTATTTAATTTTAATATCTATCGATATCTTTATTTCTTACAAATAAAGGATGTACGTTTAAAATTGATTTATGCTTGACAATTTAAGTAAGCATTTAGATGTGAAAATAAAATAGCTTTGTCAATTTGAAGAAGACTGAGAATTTCTTTTATCTACACTTTCTTCAGGTAGATGCAAACAAATTGTTATAGATGCTGAATAGAATTTTATAAACTTCTAATGATACATATCTGGTTTTTTTTCCTGTGCTGCTTGGTTTAATTTTAAATTATTTGTATTAGGATTTTGCTATTTGAATTTTTGTTGATATCTGTATCAAATAGATACATGAAAAAATGGCTGAGAACTGCAACGATGGTTGGTAAAAACTATAACTTCTATTTTATTTATTTATTACTTGAGACTGTGTAGCGGTTTTTTGACTAACTAAATAAATTTTTGAAGCATACTTATGAGCAGTAAAATATTTTATACAAACTTTTAGATTTAACCAACATAACTGTGGCTCATGATAAATATGGATTTTTTTTTTATTCCACTGTTATTGCAAGCCCCACATCCCCGTGCACGATTTAAAACAGCAATTAAACTAAATAAACAAATATCCCTAAACTTGTATATTTTAATTTTTGAATCAAGAATTGATGAGATTAACTGAAATAAAAAACGATTTTATTTATAAACCGAAAAGACTGTTGACTTGAAATTATATAGCGAAACAAAGAGAACCTTCAGTAAACAGTCTCTCGTCTCTCAGAGACAATAAATCTCTCTATTTTACAATGCATTTTTCTCCTTTCGATTGTTCAGAATCATAAAATGATAGATGAAAATAGAAGACAACGTGATGATCAATCAACATCGTTAATTTTTATTCTTTCTTAATTAATTTTGAACAGAATTAGTCTTCAGATTTCTACACATTACTAAATAAATATTTCATTAAAACTATTTTATTGAAACNTAGATGAAAATAGAAGACAACATGATGATCAATCAACATGGTTAATTTTTATTCTTTCTTAATTAATTTTAAACAGAATTAGTCTTCAGATTTCTACACATTACTAAATAAATATTTCATTAAAACTATTTTATAGAAACTTTAGGATTCAACCAATAGAACTGTTGCCGGTAATTTTTTTTTCTATAGTTTTTGCCACAACGTGATGATCAATCAACATGGTTAATTTTTATTCTTTCTTAATTAATTTTGAACAGAATTAGTCTTCAGATTTCTACACATTACTAAATAAATATTTCATTAAAACTATTTTGTAGAAATTTTTAGGTTCAACCAATTGAACTGTGGCCGGTAATTTTTTTATTCTATAGTTATTGCAGGCAATACATAAATAGCACGTGCCTGATTTAAAATAAGTAAATAACTCCAAACTTGTACATCTTAATTTCGATTTCAAAACAAGGATTAAAGAGACTGAAATAAAAAAAAAAACGATTTTATTTATAAACCTAAAAGACCGTTGACTTTGAATTATCTAACGAAACAAAGAAAACCTTCAGTAAAATTTCGCCTCTCAATGATGATAAATATCTTTATTTAACAATGTATTTTTTTCCTTTCGATTGTTCAGAATCATAAGATGATAGATGAAAATGAAAGGTAACGCGATGATCAATCAACATGGCTAATTTTTATTCTCTCTTAATTAATTCTTAACACTAAAAAGGAAAGTAGGACACATGTTAGAGTTGTTCGTGGAAACCAGAGCCCTCATTGTATGCGACGATCATTAACCTTGTGTTGAAACAAGACACTCAAGTGCAAACAAACCCTACTTTTTTTTCTCAACAAAATTACTTTCACTGGCGAATTTATGATTGGAATAAATGTTGGTCACAGAAAATGATGCTATGTCAATATTTCCCTTGAAATTGATGCATGAAAATAGGAAATAGAATTTATGAGATTTTTTTCCCAGTAAAAGATACAATTTTCTGAATAGAGCGATATCTTTATTAATAATTTTAGTACTCTTAAATAATAATTTAGCGGTTATCCGTATGGAAACCAATATTTTAAGAACAACGTGTATGATGAGACTGATTTATTCGAATGGAAACCAATATTTTAAGAACAACGTGTATGATGAGACTGAGTTATCCGAATGAAAACCAATATTTTAAGAACAATGTGCATGATAAGACTGATTTTTCCGAATAGAAACCAATATTTTAAGAACAACGTGTATAAGGAGACTGATTTATCTGAATGAAAATCAATATTTTAAGAACAACGTGTATGATAAGACTGATTTATCTGAATGGAAACCAATGTTTTAAGAACAACGTGTATAATGAGACTGATTTTTTTCTTAACACTTAAAAAAAATTTCTGTGAGAAAAATGTGAACTTTCTTCGTAAATATCCAAGAATACTACACTGAGAAAAAAAAAGTCAAAACTTACCAGAATGTGGTAAAATTTACCGTGTTTCTGGCTATATGGGAAAGCTAAAAAGCTCAAGAAATTTTTACCGAAGCGCTCTAGTAATGATTTTGGTAAAATTAACAAAAAAATGTGGTTCTATACTATGTGATAAAATTTGGTAATTTTATTATGATATCTTAGAGTGATGATATAAAAACCATTTATTATTAAACTTTTCTATGCATATTGCGAAATAAATCACGCTGATTTTATTAACATTTGAATAGGACATTTTTAGAAAAAAATTTTTAAACAATAATGTAGTGATAATAATTCATCAAATTTCATTTCCCGCATTACCATTAAATTACCCAATAAAATAAAAAGATTTCATCCAAAAATATTACAAAAATAAAGATTATTATTCAATTTTTTTACCAACAATTCAAAGACAAATGAAATATAAAAGCTTTTTTTTCTTATTTTTTTAAACACAACATTCATAAGAGAGAAAATTCTTTGATTGCAATGAAAAAAAGATATTTGAATTTAAAAAAATATTTTGTCTAGAATCTTTATTTGCTTACGTCGAGTCATTCTTAATCAAAGATAAAAAATGGAGTATCATTTGCCTTTATTTATCAAGAAACGAATCTTAAAAATCCTCTTTTTTCATTACCTGTGCCTAGATATTGTGATTTCATCGAATATAACACCGGCTTCTAAAATGATTTTCATTTGAATCTAGATTCATGTGGATTTTAACTAATTTAACATTTATGAGAAAGAGAAGTTTATAAGGAAGTAACATGAATTGAACGGAAAAATTTAATATTATAAAAATTTGGATTTTTTTTTTGAGGAGTTGATGCTAATGATTAGTATGACAACACAGTAGTCATAATAATGAACAAATTTCATTTTCAGCATTACCATTAAATTACCGACAAAATAGAAAATATTCGTTCAAAATGATACAAAATTAAAATTTATTATTCAGTTTTTTACCAACAAGCAGATATATAATGGCTTTTTTTTTTTCCTCTTTTTTTCAAAACACAACATTTACAAGAGAGGAAATTCTGTGATTTCAATGGAAAACCGACATATGAATTGAAAAAGATTCTTTTGAAAACTCCGATAGCCGGAAGTTCTGTTAGAATCATTATTTGCTCGATTCGAGTCATTCTTAATCAAAGATAAAAAAGAAAATGCGGTATGCCTTTCTTTATCAAGAACCGAATCGTGAAGTTCCCTTTCTTTTCATTATCTTTACCTGGATATTTAGATTATAATGAAAAATGCCGGCTTCTAAAATGCGTTTTCATTTCAATCTAGATTCACGTGAATTTTAATTTATTTACATTTATACGAAAGAAAAGTTTATGAGGAAGTAAGATTAATTGAATAGCGGAATTTGATTTTATAACTAAAGAAGAAGTTTCGATTTATACAATGAAAGAAAAGAATGATAACAATTACAATGAAAGGAGTGAGCTTTTACTTTTGATTGTTTCAAATTCGTTTATGTTGCATTATTTATTTTATATTTAGTTTTTATTTATTTACAATTTACATATCTATTTTTCAATGGAAAAGTAAAATTATAAATCATTTACCAATTTTTAAATTCAAAATATTTTATATCAATGCAATTAATGTAAGAAATATTAACATTCAATAAAATGTATTTTATATATTGATAAACAGAAACCAGAAAATTGTTCATTTAAATTTTAAAGAAAATGAAGTTAAAAATCATGATAAATATAGTACAAGTGTCTATGAGAACACATTATACCAACAATCCGATTAACACAGGGTGTTCCAGAATTCTCACCCTTAATATGTATTTTTTATTAACTTCGTTAAAAATGAAATCATAAAAGTGTACAGATAGGTGTAAATAAATTATTTTTGAGCAAAAACAGAAACATTATCAAAATCTAAAAAATCACTTCTGAGGAAAGTTGAAAACAAGAAAACTTGTTTGATTGCTGGAATAAGCAAGGAAGAGTTGAAAAGTTATTGATAGATAGAAATATCCCAAGTCTCACTAGGCAATCAAACTGGTTTCGTTGTTTATCATTCTGCCTTCTTTGTTACTGATTCGTTAGAATTCGAAAACGGTTATGTTATTCTTCGCCTAAATTTTAATAAACCTTCGCCTAAATTTGAGGTCCATAATGCTTAATACTTCTTTTTTACAAAATTTTTAACGAGTTTTCTTAAAATATTTACTTAGGGAAGTGATTAAACAACAATGTATCGATTTTTTATAGGCTATCAAAGCAGTTAAATCCCACCAGAAGTTGCATTTGATAGGCAAGCCAGCTGATAGCCCAAGTCCAAGGCTGGACACAGGTTTCGCGAGCTACTTCCTCAAAACTCTTAAAAGTTTAACTTTCATGTTTTGTAAACTTTTGCAAAATGCCCTCTCAAATTCGTAGTTTAATTTCAATGCTTAAAATATCGTCTTTTATATTGGTGCTAAAATATTATTACTAATTTTTTTTCTTCCAAAAATTAAGTATTAATGGTTTGTATACTAAACAGGATATAATACTACATGATATAATACCAATATACTAAACATGAAGAATTCTTTCACCAAAATTGTGAAACTTCGCATGGTATATTAAAAATATATCGAAGAAATCATCTGTAATATATCAGCTGACTCGGGCCCTAGGACAATTGTCCACAACAATACCTCCGTTCTACCTTGCTGAGGTCCACAAATATTTGACAAACAATATTAATTTCAAAACCAATTTTTGGGGAGGGAATCCAAAAAATAGTGGAAGAAAACTCCTGCATTAGAGTATGACAAGAATTCGATTTTTGGTTCCGAAATGCCAGGTAAAAAGAAATCTTAAGTTCCTATAATGCAAAAAGTTTCTTTCTTCGATGCAAAAAGTTTCTCTGAATTTAAATGCTTACAGAAACCAACGTTTAATATATTCTCTTTAAACTTAGTTTAAAATATATATGGAATTAGTTAAGTTAAAATATATTTGAAATATTTATTTTGAATCGTATGAAAAAAAAAAGCTAAAATGATTTATCAAAATATTTCTAAAGATGAAAAATTTTTCTTTCTAATGATACGTTAAATATATTTTATCTTCTACTTGTATATTATAATATATTTAATAGTAAACTATTACTAATTGAAACTATTTTATTATCAGTTAGTTAATCATATTAACCATGAACTTTTATATGAAAATAAATACTATTTAACTACTCCCTTTTTTTTATAATGTTTAAAGATTAAAATATTGTCGTTGCCACAAATATTCTCAATTTTTTATTTATTTCTTTTGAAGAAGATAGTTAATTAAATAATAATTTAAAAACAAATAAATAATGTCACAAATAGTTTGGTTCGAAAAATATTATTATCTGCACAAAAAAAGAAAGAAAAAAAACTTTAACTGTGCACGTGAACAAATTAAATTAATAGTAAGCTATTAATACTCTTTAATAGTAAGTAAACAGCTTATTTAAGACTTGTTTCTATCTAACAATGCTAAAAAAAAAGACAACTGTACAAATATTTTTTTAACTTTTAATTATTACTTACTTATTTAATGAAATTTAATTTTTATATTATTAAAAGCTTAACATATTTTAATTGATTTTTTTTTTTTGCAGTTACTGTTTAGAGAGAAAGATAAGTAAATAAAAAGAGTAAATAAAATAAAAATTATTTTGAAATCGTTTGCTTAAGTTTGTTTCTTGTCACGCTTTAAAAGATAATTATTTATTTTAATAAAACAATACGCATTACTTTGCAGTAATAGTTAATAAAGTGTGAAAAGTTTGAAATCTGACTAAATTAAAGAAATTGTAAGAGATATTAAAGAAGAAGAAAAATTTCTACTAGTTGAATGTTCCTACACATAAACACAAAAAGCATGTTCTTAAATGAAAACATAAAATAATTGTAAATTGTTAAAATACTTTTTGCTAAAAAAAATTAAATAAAATTTAGTACTTACTTTTGTTTATAATTCCCAGCAAGATTTTTGTAATATTTTAGTTCCTCTTGTTGATTAGCAAACGACAATTCACCATTGGCCATATTAGAAAAAAAAATCAATATTAAGCAAAATAAATTTATAAAGAATGGCAACACTTTTTCCTAAACTTTCATTTTTCCCTTCAGTTATTTTTATGCACTTTTCTCTTACTCAAATCTGCTGAATACTAGTATTATCATCCAAAACAAACAGAAAGTTAGGAGACAACCGGTCAGTGAAAAAGCTATTTCTCATCTCCGCGGTTTCCAGAACAACAGGTGGAATATCTTTGGTATAAGAACGAGGAGGGAAAAAACACGATTTGAAAGGGGAAAACAGAAAGAATTCCCTATCTTTTCATCTTGTAGGTCAGTGCCATTCCAGCATCCTTGATTCGAAATGAAAGCAACGGGATTGATAGGGATCTAATAGAAGACTGAGCCTTTATCATCTATGAAGAAAAACTTTGTCTAAATAACAAAAAGAAAAGCTAAATAAATAAAATAAAAGATTATTTGAAACGTGAAAATTTATACTAGCCGATAGAATTTTGGGAAAATCGAAGAGAAAAAAAATCCATGACTCCAGCTGGGGTCGTCAGAATTTTATGAAAACAAGTTTTAGTGATACGTTTTGGTAAACCATCCTGTATTGCCAGAAAATATGCCGATTTCTTCCCCCCCCCACAGTCCCAAAATTAAATTATTAAGCAAAATTTTATATTTTTTACAGTTTATAAGGACATTTTTCTAAACATGGAACTCATTGTTTTGTTATTAAATATACGACTTTTTTAAAATTTGATTTCTCGGGGTCTATTCAACAGATTTCGCTCAAATTCTTATTTTGCCTTATAAAATTACTTTAAGTTGGTGTAAAATAATTGTATACCTTACAATTCAAAATTTTTTCGATTATTCTTAAATAAAATGATACAAAAATAATAAATATTTACTAAAAGTTATTTTTTGCATGGAATTACCTCTAAATAAACGAATTTTATAACTGTGCGCAAACATTCTTCAGTTCACTTAAAAAGTTCTAGCGACTTGTCGAAATATGCAAAAAGTAAAACTAACATGAAAGTAAAAGTAACTCAGTTCATGCATTATCACTGGACAGAAAAATCAAACGGTATGAGTTCCCGCATTCTCACAATATGAATAAAATGCAGTGAGTTTTGAGTTACAGAGTATATATAAAAAAGTTTGATTTATTGTTAAAATTTTGAAGTATAATTTTTTGGTCTGATCTCATCTAATCATTTTTAGTCGAATTTCATCGAATTATCTTTAGTCTAATTTGAAATATTCATATTAACGTCAACTGGTGTTACACTGTTAAAAATTTCTCGGAAAAAAATGGCTAAATAACAATCTATTTAATTATTATTTTACTATATTTAAACAAAACAGTCAAATAACAATAA
This sequence comes from Parasteatoda tepidariorum, assembly GCF_043381705.1. Taxonomy (NCBI): domain Eukaryota; kingdom Metazoa; phylum Arthropoda; class Arachnida; order Araneae; family Theridiidae; genus Parasteatoda; species Parasteatoda tepidariorum. The sequence goes on from NC_092208.1 coordinate 17,391,017, forward strand.
ATAAGATGGTAATGAAACTATTAACAGTGAGAATAATTGTTTATTAACTTTTATTTTTAACCTAAAACGGTTAAATAACAAGAATTTTACTGCACCAACTAAGCCCTCATAATGAAGCAACTTTGTTCCTTGTATCTGCGTTCATATTATAGCCGAGAGAGCTAATTTGTCAATCTCATGGCCGACAGAACGGGGGTTCGAGTCCCAGGTTTGACACTTCCATTCCCTTTAACACACATGCAGAATTTTCAGTGTCCTGCACTCTCCAATGCCCATTATCCAACAAAAAGCCTAGTTCCTATTTCCAGCTTTAAAAAAATTTACGATTTTGAAACCATGGTAGCTGTAAATGGTTAAAAAGCCGTATAGTTTTGTATTCATGACTTTATACCCATATTAGTTGTAAACGGTTTCAAAACCGTAAAGGTGAAAAACATTCTTTACCCTAAACTTTTCGGTTTATCGAAAAAGGTTCGGTTTACACAAAAAGTATTTACAATGTGTAAAAAAAAAATTTAAAACATTTACCTGAATAATTTTTGATTCAAAGTTCGGATTTTCTCGTTCTGAGACTTTATCTCGATGGTTCGAGGGAATGTCATCAAATATGCATATTAATTAGTGTAAACGATATTTTAAGTTACGAAATCAGGCACAAAAACGTACTTTCTCTAATTAAACGTACCCTTTTTTGTTCCTCGACAGATTCGGTTATCTGACCCCTAAAATATAAGGGGTAGCCGCGATCTGGAAAATACGGTCCAAATAGTTTGGTCAGGAGAGGGGTCTAAAATTTAGACCCCTTAGTGCTAATTTTATTTTTAGCTTATTTCACCATTCGTATTTCACCATTCACATTCTTGAATTTTTTAAGCAAATTTTTTTTTTAACACAATTATAAAATTCTTTTATCCCAATATTTTATGCAAAGAATAACTTTCAGTAAATATTTATTATTTTCTATAATTTTATTTAATGATAATCGAAAAAATTTTGAATTGTAAAGAATATAGTTTTTTACATGATTTTAAAGAATGTAATTTTGCATGGCAAAATAAAAAAATCGAGTGTAATGAGTCGAATAGTTCCTGAGAAATCGGATTTAAAATACCCGAGAATAAATTCGAATTAAAATTCCTGAATTGAGAAAATAACTAATTTGTGTTTGTTCGTGTTATATCTGTTTGAATCACACATAACAAGCATAGGAGAGGTATTATTGCGGAATTTTTATCCCCTAGCTTTTCAGGTAATTTTTTTGAAAAAATTACCTGAAATTACTAAAAAATTACTCCATGGGAAAATTAAGGTTCATTTGCTGAACTTTTAGTAATTGTCACCGAGTGTCAAAATGTCTTTTGCTATACTGGCTTCAGCTGTGAGGAAGTTCTGGTGATGAAAAGAATGATGGTGTAATAGAAGATTCAAATTAAATCGCTGAAATTACAAGCAGGATACTTAATGTTCGCCAAATTTCTCGAGGGGGGGGGATTTTGAAATTTTGCCTTTCAAAAATCTCAAACATTTGTGAAAAGAATGGCATGTCACTTTTCTATTTGACAATCAAAGATGAAAAGAATTAATACAGAGTTAACTAACAGAGTTAACCTGCAAAAGTGGATGAAACCAGGATTTACTTGTTAATGTTGAAACTTAATCTGGCCGGGATAGCCTGGATGGTAGAGCGTTGGGCCTATATCCAAAGGCTCGTGAGTTCGATCTCCGCCGGACGAAGACTCTCCTTGTACGAAATGGTGATAGATGCATACTAAATCATTCGGGGTCACAAAGTCCTCCAAGTTTCCATAACAAATTAATACCTCTGGGGTACAGCATCGAAAATTGATTGTGTTCTGATTCAGGTCAAAATTAACGATCTGCGGATGATTGGTGAGTGAATGTGTCCTCCCTGTAAAACAAGCTGCGATCCATATGTGTGGCAGAAATCGAATTCTTGGCCATAGATGGCGCCACTGGAAAACTTGAAGAAGTGAACTCCTCTGCCATAAAATAGGCTTGTCAGTATTGACAAGTGCCATAAGACAACAACAACAGCAAAACTTAATCTCCAAGGAAACAGCGTAGCAAATTTTGAAAAACAGTGCTCAACATTTTCTTTCCAAACTGCGTAGTCATATTATATGCGTTTTAATTATTTAATTATTTTTGTTTATAAGGGACCTTCGGGTTCGCTTGCTCATTGGAAACTGACTTGCTTTATATTCTAGCTTTATATGAATAGTGGTACTTTAAAGAATAAATAAAGTTAAAAATACTAAATCACTGACATTTTCATTTCTAAATTGCAATGCTTGGTGATACAACAGTTTTAAGTTCTGAGTTCTTAGATTAACTTTTAAAAATGCCTAAAAACTGAAGGAAAGGGTAAGAAAATAACAGAAACATAGTGTTGAAGTATCAGCAGCCTACAACTCAACTCTACAGTAGTTGCATTTTTGATTTAGATATGTTGTAATTCGAATTTGTAATTAGGCTTAATCGTAATATAAAGCGTTTTCATTTCTAAATTTCCATAGTTTTTAATTCAAATCTTTAAACACATAGTAAATATGTCAAAATGGAAGTATTCCAGGGTTAAAACAAAATTTTAAGTTGAATTGACAAGCAAAGGATAATGAAAGTGGGAGCTATCCTAAAAATTCATCAAGTTCCCCCTTACATACACAACTGTAAATATTGGGAGTATTATTAAAAAACATAGAACTGACAGAAATAAAGGATTTCATCTTAAAAAGACCTAAATACAACTGACTTTTTTCGGCAGTATTTCTCCTTTGATTCTGTTCTTATTCACCTTCACTAAAACGCCTCTTTTTCCTGAATAAATTATTACGTTTTATTAAAACTAGACAACAAGAAAAGCTCTAAATCGTTAGGTAACTTGAGTGGATTGATAAGCAGAATTAAAACAAAACACAGTTCGTTCGCTGATATAAAGAAGTCGTTTTTAATTTCAAGCCTACTTATAGCTCAGTTTATATCAGCTCACAGCTGCCAACGTGAAAAAAAGAAATTTTATCGATTTTGGGACACATACATACACAGAAGCATTTTATATAATATGGATTGTTTTTAATAAATCTATATCATAATGGATATCTAGTGTACTGAATTTTGTTTTGCTTGATATGCGTATTGAATTTGTAAGTGGGCGTGCGGAAGATGAAATCTTAGTTTATAGTTACATATCTGAGATTTAATAAGGTTCTTTCTTCCAATTTTTATGATTGAAGTAGTTATGTGCTTTGAAAATCCTACGACTTTTTCATACAATCATTCTATTTTTTTCGGCTCCCGCCTGATTCTGAAGGTTGAACTAACGGTCATCCGAATGAAATAAACTGTTTCAAAATCACTGGATCGTAACTAATAGGTAAGAATATTGAGAGATAAGACTGTTAGTAATTTTTTTTTATTTTCCTGATTTTTATGCAATCTAATTGAATTATTTCGGCAGATAACATTCTTCGTCAAACTGACAGTTGGTCATTAAATAACGAATATCTTAATTAGACTAAACTTCCGTACATTGCTGTTGCAGGATAAGTTTTTGAAAATCTGAAAAACTTATTTACTTAAGTTTATAATTGAAAATAATAAGATAATGCTGACTTTTTTTTCATAATGATGAGTTCAACTTGAGGCGTATAAAATATGAATTTCTAGCAATCGAACCGTTACGCCATTATTACTCTCTAAGTGGGATAAGTCGTCAAATGTGAAAAATTAAAAAAAAAAAACAATTTTTATTTACTTTTTTGCATACTATTTTACAAACTGTACGAAAATTTGGAATTTTTAAAAACTATTTTCTATTTACCTACAACGACATATTTCATTACATAATTTAACATAAACGACAAAATTTTTTCTTTCAACGAAACAGTTTTTCATTCTGGGCATATCCTTGACTAATTTCTTCTAAATAATTTTAGATTTAATGTTATTCCGTTTGCATTGAATCGCTTTCAATCAATAAAAGTTTTCGGCTTGTAATATGTATTTACGCCTCTGATGAACCTGCAAAAACGAAGCATAAGTTGTTTAATATCATGACAGTCTAAACTCTGGAACGATCTAATCGTATTTTGATTCTGGGTCAATCTAGCATAATTTGATGCAGTTATCAAAGAGTCTTTGCTCTAAAATATTCATTATCACTATCTGCCCACTTAACTATACAATAATGTCGCTGCCACATTTATAATAATGTCGAATGAGCATGCATTATTTTCGGATATCATTATGAATGAATCTCAGATTAGCCCCAATTGGTCATTAGGGTAGTTCTAGCGAGACACTAACTGGGAAACGTAATAAAAATTCGAATTTTTTTTCTTCTGGAGAAACGTTATCAAAAAAATACTTTTATATATTTTTACACAGATTTTTAGAGAAATAATTCAAGCTGTTTTACAAACAACAGCTACACAAATATCACGTTAAAGTAAAGTATTTTAACGGATGATGCGCATTTTGAAAACTAAAATAAATAAGTAAACAAATATGTAAATTAATTAGCTGAAATGTATATGTTGCAATATTTACTCGTGTATGTGCAAGAATTCATAATAATTAGAGCAAATTACCATGCATTAATAAAACTAAATTAGGTATTTTTGTTGCACTTCTTAAGGGTAGAAAGAAAATGCTGTAGGAGCCCGAACTAGAACATTCCCAAGGTCTATAAAGTTAGGTGATAATAATTTAATATTTCACTTCGGAACATTATAGATTCAATATCTAAACTTTAACATTGCATAATTTATTTAGAGCAAGACCAGGAAACAGTTAATCAATATATATATAGTGTCTAGATATACAACTGCTAACTGTAGAGGCTTGAATACAAACATTCCTAGGCCTTAAAAAAGCTTATAGTTTAATATTTTACAACTGTGATCTCATTGGACTGCGAGGATTCGGTATCTGAACTTGCAAAAAGTCTCGCTTATAATTAAATATCTCTAAACTTTACGGAATATTATTCAGAACAAGACCTGGGAAATATGAAATCAATTTATGTGTATCGAGAATTGTTTTATTTTTCAATTTTGAAGTAAATGCTATGAGTAATAGCTAAATAAATATTGTATCAAGGTCAAAATCCAACTGCTGCTTCGGCTATGCAAATACAAAGAGAAGAATAAACATCTAGAAATACAATTTCAATCTAATATTCTTTGAATCTGGCATTCAATTTGAAGTAATGACCGGTTTCAGCTCTAAACATACCCATCCAAAGTTTTTTTCTTTTTCCTTTTTTGATTTAAAACGCCCTTTGAATTAGAAGAGCAAAACACGAAATAGCATTTTTCTAAAATTATAATGAAATGAACTGCTGTTAAGTAATTAATGAAAGGTTATGTGAAAAGGGTAGAGAATTTAAAGTTTCTAGGTCAAGTTCAAATTCTTTATTAATAAAAGTAATTTATTTTTTTCATTGAGAAGTTATTCCGTGGTGTTTTTCTTCCAATTAAAAGTAATACAGTTTGCTAATAAATATGTTTTTCAACATATAAAAACAGATGAGACTGATTGAAATGTAAGGTACTTGATAGTTATTTAAAAATTCAGGGAAATGTTTCTAAGAAATTTAGGAAGGGGAGGAGAGATTTCATTTTTAGTAATTTTGAACTTCAATTACAGTAAAAGTAAGAGACATTTATAGTTTCTAATTGTTTAATACCTAAAAACATTAAATGTGAAATAAAAACTGTTTTTTTTTTCAGGAAACGTATAATAACTAAAATGTGCATCAAATATCGTGACTTTTTATCACTATTATTTCCAAATATAGTCTTACAATTATAACGATATTAAATTATTTACTGATTGACTGATTACACTTTTTGTCTGCATTTGCGAATAGATATTTTTTAAACAGTACAAACTGACAACATATTATTTCATATTTAATTCTTATTCGGAGTAACAAAACACGCCTGTGAGCCTGACATTTGTAATCACAGAAACTTATTCCTTTTTAACGCAAGTGGTAAACAATAAAAAAAAGTATATTACTTATACAACGGCCCGAAGTTCAGGCCATCGGACAATTAAGATTGAGTCCTAGTATGTGAAAACCCGATCATTAGATTAAAAGTTATTCTTCGTGTTCACTTTTTTATCCGTATTGTACATATAATGTATAACATTGCTTTTCACATCATTGCAATGCAAATAGTCGGCGTCAAACGATAAAATAAAAGTTTGTCTGAAACTTAATATTTTTTTGTTATTTTGAAAGATGTTATGCTTCTTTGAACGCAAAACTTTTTGAAACCAAAAATAGATATTTCAGCGGGATATTGCTCCAGTACACCAGACTAAAAGCACTCAAGAATAAGACAAGCCAAATTTTCCTGGCTTTACTGCAGCAAAAGAATGGCCATATTATTTCACAGATTTCAATTCAATGGAATTTTTTCTGTTGATGATGCACTAAACTTTGCAAAACTGCCATCCTTTAAAACTCCATGTATGATTAATAGGACGAAATATCAGCAGATGAGTTAAGACAAGCAGAAACTTTTATTTGCAACTCCGCATTAAGGCCAAAGATGGTTACTTTAAGAATTTGTAAATATATTGCAGGTAGTAACATTATTGATTTGAAAGTTGGTTTGTATTATTTTACTAAGCATTAAAATTATAGAACTATAACTCTCGAAGTTATTCTTTGTCAGCCCGTATATTTCTAAGAATATTGTATAAAACTACTTTAAAAATTTATATGCTTTTAAAAGTGATTATAGAATAATTTTTAGCAATTTCTTCTTTTGAAAATCTAGAATAAATCTTAATGCGTATATTGCGTGATGATTCGCGAAATAATTTAATTTACCAGCATCCATTTGGTCAAAGAGCATCTGATCAGGTAATGCTTTTTAGATGGCCGAATTTAAAACTGAATGATAACATTCAGTTTTTTTTTAAAGCAATATTATCCTTGTAGAAAACAGTATACATTTAGTAACATACATTAATACAAAATTTCTCGTCGGTATCTTTTAGTGAGTGGTTTTAAATTCTTCTTACTTTTTTGATAAGGTATACACAATAAGAATTATCCAGATATTTCTAGAAAATATAATGACTAGAAGGATATATATTACCCTTTGTTAGATAGGCGTATTATCGACTATTTCCAAACGATTCTCCATAAAATAACAAAAAAAAAGAATATCGTCTGCGAATAAAATAATGTTGATAAATCTGATTACTGATCTAGTTGGAAATTCCCCTTTTGATTTCATTAATATTGTTATATTCTTATTCAGATTCTTCTAAATTCTTCTTACTTTTTTGGTAAGGTATACACAATAAGAATTATCCAGATATTTCTAGAAAATATAATGACTAGAAGGATATATATTACCCTTTGTTAGATAGGCGTAATATCGACTATTTCCAAACGATTCTCCATAAAATAACAAAAAAAGGAATATCGTCTGCGAATAGAATAATGTTCATAAATCTGATTACTGATCTAGTTGGAAATTCCCCTTTTGATTTCATTAATATTGTTATAGTATTCCCATTCAGATTGATTGAATTCATGACTGCTGAGCTAAGGTTGTTAAAATCGCAGACAATTTGTTTCGTTTGTACCACTCCCTATATTAAAGAAAAAAAAGAGAAGGAAGCGGCTAAAATTGCTGAAATTAGGTCGAACAGGGAAAAAATTAATATTACAATGATGCGGGTATAAGGGAATGAAAAAAAGAAAACACAACTTGAAATGGAAATGACCGCTGATAGTTTTTCCCTTGTGAATTATATGCTAGCCACACTAATCAGGTTATTGACATTGATTTGTAATGCAGATTAATACAGCTGATAGGTCTTCTAGTTATGATTTTGGTTGCCGGCGCGCAGTTTTCATTTTTAAAACACCCAGAAAAAATCTATCATTTCTTAGGAAATAAATCCGATATTTCTACAAATATTTTGAATTAGCTGTAGAAAAAAAACTTGTATAAAAACTATACTTCATACAAAATTTCTTACAAACATTCGTTTCATGGGCGTCTGGTATATGTCTCCTTCAATAATTGAAAATTTTTAAACGTCTCCATTAATATTTCAGACCAATGAATAAAATTTTAGTGAATCGCCATCGATTTAAATTCCATAAAAGTTGAAAATAAGAGAGAGAGAAAAATTATTTATCTTTTTGCAGGTATTTAGCACATGTAAAAATTTTTTTTCTCATGTGTAGAATGTAGAGAATTATTATGACTATTACCTATTTAAAATTTATCTCGCTTCGAAAACAGATTATTGGAAGTAACAGTTGCCAGACCTGAATGAGAAGAAATGAAAGTAATTCGAAATATGAAACGTAAAGTTGCCAACATAAAATGGCAAAAAAAAAAAAAAGAATTCAACGAAAAATCCATTTTTTGTTCACAACTTTACTTTTTATATTTGTAATCACTTTTGTTTCTTCTCTTGAAACATATCGACTGCTATTTCCTGTCTACATATTCTTGAAGCGAATGAGTTTTTTTTTATCTAATATCTTACCGCTCCAGTTTCTAGGGATTATTTATTTAACTATNTCTTCTCTTGAAAATGAGAGCTTGAAACATATCGACTGCTATTTCCTGTCTACATATTCTTGAAGCGAATGAGTTTTTTTTTTTATCAAATATCTTACCGCTCCAGTTTCTAGGGATTATTTATTTAACTATTATGACTGTTTAACTTTATGTCCATGGTTCGTTCTGTCCCTAGTTATTGAATGTTTGTAGATCATTTAAAAAGAATTAATATAATATTAAGAGACAAAGATATATATATATAATAGAGAATATTAAGGGACAAAGTTTATCAGAGAAAATGCGTTATTTTTTTGTCTTGCTAAAATATAGTATTCTACTATCATGAATAACAGTTAATTTAGATAATTGCCTGCGTTTTGTTCTGACCAAAACAAGTCTAATTCGTTAAAAAAACAACTCACAATCGAAAACTAGAACGTTTGTCAAATCCGTATTTGGAGGAAAATTTGGGTACTTGCACTTCAAGAGAAGATCACTGATACCCACACATGGGACCTATGACGTTAGCTGATTGTTTATAAGCAAAATGGCGTGCAAAAGTTGAGCTAAGTTTCTCCAGCATGGCATCGGGTATTGGAGATTATCAGTGTCTGTAGATTATTTTTAATCTGTGATCATTATGGATATTTCTGTTGTAATTGAATACGCTGGAATGGTACTTCTAGGTAACATTTATTGCATTAATTTTAAGCTAAATTTAATCTGTATAACTTTTTTTTCTGTTTAGTTTAGATGCTTTAAATATAGATTTATTCTTTCTTTCTTATTAAGTATAATTTCACGTTTTAAATTAAATTTATAAAATCTATATTTCTAGAGTTAATTTTTTACCTACCTTAAATTTTCGAATTAAAATTTAGCCTTACATATTATTGGGTAAGAAATATTTTTACAATAATAATCTCTACCAGGTTTTAGGATTTATTAAGATGGTGAAATCGACTGAGTAAATTCTGCTACTGGGGGAGTAATTAAAATATTAAGTTGCGTTTTTTACAAGCGAACATCAAAACAATTATATTGAGTGGATTGCCAATTAAGATTTTATTTGTAACTTTTTCCTTTGTAGATAAAGGAGTAAGCAAGGCGAACTTAGATAACGAAGCTTAGAGCGTGAGCAGTTCTGAGGACAAGTGTAGGGAGGGGGTCACAACAGTATTGCTGCTTGAATTAGCCTATAACCCTTAACCTTCGACAGAATACGGGATAGACAGGTTCAGGATGGTTATGCTAATCGATCTGGGTTTCAGTAGCCCCCTATTACCAAATGCTAAAAAGATATCTAATCTGCATGACCACCAAACACATTATGAACAATGTGCGTGAATCTGTAGTCGTTTGCAAAACAAATTTATGCTCAATCAGTTAGACAATGTCTGCAACAGTATAGACGGTCAACTAAGGCTACCTACTACCTTCTGCAGGGCTGAAGCAGCCCAGTGGTTAGAGAATTTGACTCTGGTCCGGGATTCGAACCTCGACTTTGACAAGCTCCGCTGAGTACATGCTCGTAAAATCTGTGGAATTGAAAGTCCAGTAGTCTGTCAATGAGCAGTATCATAGGTACAGGGACCTGAACTTTCCTCATTCAGATCTGTGTCTTAATTAAGAAAGTGACCTCACAAATTGTGATGGCAAGTTAAGTACTCACCCTTGACGCTGCATCACAGATAGAAGTGCCTTTAGGGGTGAGGTTAATGACCAACCTGAACCCATAGCTTTGAGGAAATTAGCTTCAAGGAGGGTTTTAACTACTTCAGATATTCATATAGGGTGTAATCAAAATTTTTTTTAAACTACACCTGTTTTCCCCTAATTATTTAGGTATTCAAAGCTTAGAGACCACATTATAAAAGTTGAATAAGTCCCCATATATCTAAATTAAATTTTCTTTCTGCTATAGTTAAAATTTTTTTTCCAAATAATTTTATAACTGATCACTTTCGGCAAAGCAAAAAAAAAAAAAAAAAAAAAAAAACACACACAAGAGTACACCACAGAGATCTTGCTTTTTCATGGGTACTACTCATTAATTATATATTGAAACATATAGCTTTGTGAATTACTGTCTGCATAAGCAGATTTTAAAGGTTAAAGTCTTAAGACTCAATACCATGTAAATTGATGTTAAAATTTTACAGAAACTTTAATTTTGACCTTAAAAACACATACACCTTATAAATGTCAACAAAATAAAGTTTAAAAAAACTGCCAGACTCTTAAAAACACTGATTATTACCATTTTAATTTTGAGCTGCATATAGATAAATATCTAGTTCTTTTGATTAAAAAATTCGATAAAATTGCTTAAAGGCTATAATTTTCAAAGTGGAACTAAATTTTAAAATACAGATAAAACTTCACAACAAAATAAAATTTTAGTATATACTTTTAAGGGATTGTTCAAATTAAATTCGATTAAAAAATAAAATATATATTAATTTCTTTGACTGGTTCAAGACCTGGTGATAGCTTCTTTAAAATTTTTCTCTTTCAGTCTAAGAAAATGTTTCTCTATGCAAAAATTGAGAAATACTAAAATATTAAGACCTTCTCTAAAAAAAAAAGAATTTTGACTGCACTCATCTAAAGTATCAAGTTTTGTGATAACAAAACAAAACCCTATGACTATTAATTTGATAATTAAGATTAAATGAATCCAATAGATATAGCAGTGTCAAAGAGGAAAGAAATATTTCTTAAACAAAAACAACAAAAGAGGTATTTCAGATTTTTATTGTAAAAAAAAAATCAAAGTATTGAAATATATTTCCAGGGCAGGCATTTGAAAAACAAGTTCATCTACAACTTTTCCTGGCCAATCTCATGTGAAAATGACATGTGAACGAATTTCAGAAATTGCATCATGTACATCTAAATATTTTTTTTAATACTCTAAAATGAAGTTTTAGAAGAAACAAAAGTTAATTTAAAGAATTTGGGTCCTAAGCTTGAAAGTTAGCAACAAATTCAGATACTAATTTCTTCATTTTCTTATCTGTTTCATCACTGATTTTTCCTTCCTTTGCAATGGTGTCAAGAAGATCTTGGTGACTGCTCTTGACGTGTTGCAAGAAATCTTTCTCAAATTGACCAATTCGAGATGGGTCAAGTTTATCTAGGTAGCCTCGGACACCAGTGTAGATAACGGCAACTTGGTCCTCAATGGGCATTGGTACTGAAAATGATCACAAAGTCAATAAAATAATAAATTTTACAAAGATAAAACTTATATATTAACATTATTTCTAAAACACCGATAGTTTATAGTAATTTAATTTATAAACAAATGATAATTAAACAGTAGGAAAATAGTTAGGTTCATTAACGGATTCTTAAATTAAAGGAAAACACAACAAGTGACATTGTTAAGTTTTTCCAGTAATTAAATCACGCTGGATTTGTAACAAGAAAAAAAAAATCAAGTTAAGATGTTACAGATAATAAAATATCACTTTGTAAAAGAACTAACCACTTTTATCCCAGATTTATATCGATACATAATTGCCAACATGGATATGAAAAAATGCATTTGAGTTATTAATAACTGTTGCAAAATATACGAAATATTTTACATCTAGGGAAACTTAGGGATTTTTTAATTATCATAAAAATACGAAAACTATTTTACACTATTAAGACAATCTTTTACAATAAATGGCTGGCTACATTTTTCATTTATGTTTGATATTATATGAACTTGAAATGTTTTTATGTAAACTCATAATTTTGAATAATAGATAAGTAATCTATTATTGATAGTTAAGATTTTTTAAAATTATTATACATACTAAATAAAAATAAACTGAAAATTATAAACGAGGTTCGCTTCATTATGTATTGGCAATAATTATTTAAATATTCAAGCAAGCAAAAAATTTTGAAAAAATTCTATTCCAATAGGACTTTTTTCAGGAAACTTACTAAATTTTATGGAAGTTTCTAAAAAGTGCAAAAAACAGAATTTTTTTTTTTTATTAAACCAGTAGACCAGGAGAAACGGGCAAAATCTAGTAGTCTACTGGAAAATCCAGTAGAATTGGCAGTTATGACATATATAAAAATAAGACTGCGTCGCACTATACTGCAACAGAAGGATAGTAGTACATAATTATATCAAGTGCAAGCAAAATAATAACATTTTTTAAATGTTAACATTTTATATAAAATTGCAAATTATTTTAGTTAAAAAATTTGCTTAATATGCCTTATGTAAATAAGATTTATAGGGTTTTAACAAATATTTAACTAATTTCAATCGGAATCCATCTATATTTAGATATCTCTAACCCTGTTGCAATTAGAAGGGAACCTTTTTAAAACAACAATGAATGTATATATTATTATAGATACAAATATTTCCAAGGTTTTATAACATTGCTGATCTGAAGACACTACTAATAAAAATGGCTTCCTACAAGATATAGTAAAGAAATAACTGTCTGAAACTGCAATTTAGTTATCTTTTGGCATACATTCTCAAATGCCTTTTAGATTTATATTTTTAAATAATATTTATTATTAAAATTTAAATGGGTATTTTCAGTACAACTAATTGAATGCTACTTGATACTACTCTTGTTAATTTTCTAGGGAAAATTATACTATAAGTTTTTCTATTATGCAGTACTTTATCTACTTATAGGATGCGGGTAAACAATTATTTTTAAATTTATTATTTTTTTTATGTACATTTATAAAAAAAAAAAACCCAGAGGGGGAACAGCTGAATCAATTTAAAAAGTCCTTAAATGAGAAAGTAAACATACCATACTGTCCTTGTTTTAACAACTCAGTAAGTCTTACACCTCTGCTCAAAAGCTGTTGTGTAGATGCATCTAAATCTGAACCAAACTGGGCAAAAGCAGCTACTTCACGATATTGAGCCAACTCTAATTTCATAGAGCCTGCAACCTATGAAAAGAATACAAATAGAATTTTCAATATAAAGAAATTATATATTGTTTTTTAAAATGAAGCTAAAATTGTATGGGCCAGTTCTAACAATTTGCTGCAAACTTTAAAAAGATACAAAGTAAGGAAAAAACAAACAAACCTAAAATTGTTACATAGCAAATCAAGCAGATCTCTTATGTACATATAGACTTCGAAGCTAATAAGTAATGTGAGGAATATGTATTTTTCTGCTTTGTTCACATTGGTATTTCATTACATAACATATACAAATAAAAAAAGACAGATTCAGCTTCATTGCAATACTAATTTCGTAATTTTGTCAAGCAAATTTCGTATTTTAGTCAATTTTTTTACAGGTTTGATTCAGAATGACTGCACTGAAAATCTACAAGAATTTCCGAACGATTTGAAGCAATTTTTGGTGAAATATGCCTTTCTTTGTAATAGGTGCTTATTTTTGTGAGGATATAGCGCATTAAATCTTAAGCGCCCTAAGCTTTTTACGGTATAAAATGACACCTGAAAAAGTTGTTTACGAAATGTAATAAAAAAAGGATAAATATTGTGGATAAAAAAAAAAATATAAGTTTAAAAGTACAACTAGCAAAATTGTTTTTGCTAGAAATAAAAATATTTAGAGGTCATTGATGCCAGATTCTTAGATTCTAATTTCTAACCCTATCTGTATATCTTATGTCCAAAAAATTATAAATTTTACACATTTGTTTTCTAAGTATTTCAATTAAAAATAAAGATTTTAATGGGGATGCAGAAATCTTCAGTAATTTATTATTTAATAATACAAACAGAATTAAACATATCAGGGTTGCCACTCAAATCTGAAAAAAAAAAAAATTCCCTGTGTTTTCCCTGTACATATTATAAGTGATATATTAAGAGGAAACAACAATTACTGAGCTCTTGTGTGAGCTATAGTGGGCTAACTATATATATTAGTTTTAATTGCTAGAAAAACAGCTGAACATACTTAAATAATGCTATAGTAAATGAAATAGTTTAGTATAGCTGAAATATCATGGTTAAATATCCTATAGATTACGCTTTGAGTAGTCACCATNTTGAGCCAACTCTAATTTCATAGAGCCTGCAACCTATGAAAAGAATACAAATAGAATTTTCAATATAAAGAAATTACATATTGTTTTTTAAAATGAAGCTAAAATAGTATAGGCCAGTTCTAACAATTTTCTGCAAACATCAAAAAGGTACTAAGTAAGGAAAAAACAAACCTAGAATTGTTACATAGCAAATCAAGCAGATCTCTTATGTACATATAGACTTCGAAGCTAATAAGTCACGTGAGGAATTTTTATTTTTCTGCTTCGTTCATATTGGTATTTCATTACATATACAAATAAAAAAGACAGATTTCGTTTCATTGCAATACTAATTTCGTAATTTTGTCCAGCAAATTTCGTATTTTAGTAGATTTTTTTACAGGTTTGATTCAGAATGATTGCACTGAAAATCTACATGATATTGGCCATTTTGAAATAGATTTTAAAAGTCAATTATTTCTCTTTAAAAGAAAGATTTCCTTTTTAATAATAAAATTAAAAATTTTGTATACATAGGGTATTTTAAAAGCTAATCAATTTTTGGTGAAATATGCTTTTCTTTGTAATAGGTGCTTATTTTTATGAGACTATAGCGCATAAAATTTTTTAGCGCCCTAAGCTTTTTACGGTATAGAATGACCCCTGAAAAAGTTGTTTACGAAACGTAATAAAAAAAGGATAAATATTGTGGATAAAAATATAAGTTTAAAAGTACAACTAGCAGAATCGCTTTTGCTACAAATAAAATATTTAGAGGTCATTGATGCTTGATTCTTAGATTATAATTTTTAACCCTATCTGTTTGTATATCTTATGTCTAAAAAATTATAAATTGTACAAATTTGTTTTTTCAGTATTTCATAACCAACACCTAAGCAATTGTATATTAACTACATGCACATGTAATTAATATACAATTTCATGACGAAATTTAAACTTCTAAAACAATCAACAAAATTTATTATCAAATAAGATACTAGCAAACAGAAACAAGATTCTAAAATATTAAACAAGCCCAGTTTTTCTACAGAAAAATTTAAAAAGAGTATGTGTGAAGAGAAACTTAACTTTTTGTGCTATACTAAATTTAATGTGTTTGAATTTAAGCTAGTACTTATTTGTTTAACAATTGCACTGGTCTTTTTCAAATTTTAGTTTATTTTTGTTCCTTTCAGTGTCTCGGAAAAAAATAAACTTTTTCCAAAAGGAATTTAATCAAAGAATTTTCAAAAATAAATAAGCTATAGGAATGAATTAAAACTTAATAACTTTTGTTAAAGGAAAAAAAAAAAAAAAAAAATGAGAGAATAAAATAGATGCTAACCTAAGATATATTTCTAATTAATGTTATTTTAAATTTGTAAACTTATAACAATAAACAGCAAAATACCCAGAAGTATAAAATAATTTTCATCGTTACCATCACCTTACACTTTTTTCTTCATGAACAAAAATTGTCACATTTCTTCTTAATTATTGCATTCAATAAAATTTCAAAGTATTATGTTCAGTAAATTTGGAAAGAAAAGCTAAGACAGCCATTCTTGTTGAATATTGTTTTGAATATTTAAATTTTAGTTTCAAATATTTTTGTTTAGTCAAATATTTTGTTTGAAAATATTTGACTTAACAAAATTCGTTACTATTTTTAAGGATTTAAGCTAAGTAAATAATACTTTTAGGGAAGAGTGCAATTTTATACCTAATTAAATTATAAATAAAATAGTAAAGCGATGGGTTTAGAAACATGTAACCTGTAAACTCTAACCTAAACTTTTTTTTTCGAAAAAAAAAAAAAAAATTAAACTAATACACAATTACAATATAGTTAAAATGAAAGAATAAAAGATAATATAGATTTGAGAATAATCAGTAATCATGAAGATGGGTTAGGATTCAAATTAAATTGACCTCAAAATAATCAGTCACTTGAACAGATATGATTTGGATTGAAAATAACGTCACACATAATTGCTTACCAGAACTCTAATATAAAAACCTATGAATCATTGAAACTAATATCTTATTTTAAAACCGTGGCTAAAATAACAGAAAAATGATCAGTTTCACGCAAAAATAATCAGTGACCAAGTAGATGACAGTCTATTCAACTGGATGAAGTCCAAAAATGCATTTTCGGAATTAAATACTCAACTAAACTTTGAACCAACTAATCAGAAACAAAATTAATCTGAATAAAATGAAGTAAAATTGAACTGAAAATAAATTACTAGAACAGATGGATCAGGATTTCAAAGATAGAAACACATATGCTTAAGTGGAGTTCGTGCCCAAAAGTTAATGATTTATGGGACTATGAAAACAAAGATGTGAAATAGTAAAAAAATTATATTAACTATAATTGTAAAGAAGCAGTAACAATGAAGATATGAGTAGGTTGAAATAAACATATGATTCAGCTCTAGCACACACACAAAAAAAAAGACAGTGTAATGACAAATTAACAAAAAAGTAGAATTGACAATTAATAAACTAGATCTCAAAGAGAAAAATCTTCAAACATACTCTAGAAAATAATAAATATCATTTAAAAAGAAGCTAGAAAATAAAGAATACATAATAATCAGAACAAATACTGAATACTTTTAGCTAATAAATTTGATGACTAGTTTTTTCCTCAGAAGAGTGAAGCAGATGTCAGAATTACAAAAGGAAACTGCAAACATTAATGTTAGGAATAATTATGTCAGTTACAATGCATAATAATGCACTTAATAAAATCTATTTTATTCTGTATTGAATGTAGTGAAAAAATAAAGATTTTTAAAATTCTCATCAATCGACAAGCTTTTTTATAAGTAGAAAGTTTATTTACACATTTTTTACTTTAAATACCAGATTAAGAAAACATTTTAAATTAAAATTGGATGTATATCATACATATAAGTTGATGTATTTTTAACAAACCCTGAAGAAATTACAATTCAAATAAACTATGCAATATGTGTAGTTAGTAATATTTCAGGTTATTTGTTTTACAGACTAAAAAGCGACACAATTTAATAAAGTGGTTTCCTTTACCCAGAGCTTTATATTTGTTCATCTTTATTATTTTACATTAATTTTTGCTACTATAAATCTGAATATCTTAAATTTTTGCATGTGAGTTATCAATTAACACTTCCTCTTCAAGTATTCTGCCAGTAAAAACCAGCTGGGCATTTCTGGGCTAGACTAACTTTGGCAAACCTAGGTCTAATTCCCATAAACAGATATATCTGTCATCAGGGTGCATAGCCAAATCTTTAAACAAAAAATAAGCACCTTTTAAGTACTTTTTAAGCACTCAAAAAATATTTTTAAGCACTGTATACATTAACAAAATACAAAATAATTATTTTACAATATAATTATATATATACTAGGAGGCTTCGCCCCCTGCTCGCTGGAGCTCACCAACCCCCAGAACTGCTTTCACAGTTCATTTCGGATTGCTTCGCAATCCAATGCTCGCTTTGCTCGCTCATTGGATACGTTCTTAACGTCTAGTTTTTGTATACTTTTTTGAATACTGAAGTTCCGAAAACTTTTCACTGTAGAAAATTCTAAACCTGTACATTTCAATATTAATTTGAAATTGCAAACAGTTCACATATTTTTCTTAATCACACTATTCTAAATTTCAGTTGTTGAGAAAAGTAACTGTTGTAAGTTTTGTTTTAA
>NC_092208.1:17410189-17429042 GCF_043381705.1 Parasteatoda tepidariorum
AAAAAAAAAAAAAAAAAAAAAAAAAAAAAAAAAAAAAAAAAAAAAAAAAAAAAAAAAGACAGTAATGAAAAATTAACAAAAAAGTAGAATTGACAATTAAAAAACTAGATCTCAGAGAAAAATCTTCAAACATACTCTTGAAAAAAATAAATATCATTTAAAAAGTGAGAAAATAAAGAATACATAATAATAATAATCAGAACAAATACTAAATACTTTTAGATTTGATGACTAGTTTTTTCCTCTGAAGATTGAAGCAGATGTCAGAATTACAAAAAGAAAACTGCAAACATTTATGTTAGGAATAATTATGTCAGTTACAATGCAAAATAATGCACTTAATAAAATCTATTTCATTCTGTATTGAATGTAGTGGAAAAATAAAAAGATTTTTAAAATTCTCATCAATAGACAAGCTTTTTTATAAATAGAAAGTTTATTTCCACATTTTAATTTTTTTTTTTTNTTTTTTTTTTTTTTTTTTTTTTAATAACAGATTCAGAAAACATTTTAAATTAAAATTGGATGTATATCATATGTATTATGATATATATAAGTTGATGTATTTTTAACCAACCCTGATGAGATTACAATCCAAATAAACTATGAAATATCTTATTTCTTAAATTTTTGCATGGTTATCAATTAACAAAATCAGTTGATATATCAGAAGAAATGTTTCTGATAATGGCAAAAAAAAAAAAAAAAAAACGAAAGNAAAAAAAACTCAATAAATGAGTTTAAAGATGAGTCTTTTTCAAGTAGCCTGTCAGTAAAAATCAGCAAGGTTTTTCTCCGCTAGGCCCACTTTGGCAAACCTAGGTCTAATGCCCATAAACAGATATTGCTGTTATACTCAAAGCAAAATATGTAGAAAAATTTAACAATTACTTAAAAATAAATATATTTAAACACTATTTTGAAACAAAAAAGCAAGACTAAATGAGCAAAATCTAAAAATTGGATTTAATATTGATACTAACCTGCTTCATGGCTTTTGTTTGGGCAGCAGATCCGACTCTGCTGACAGAGAGACCGACATTAATGGCTGGTCGGATGCCCTTGTAGAAGAGCTCAGTCTCCAAGAAAATTTGTCCATCGGTGATAGAGATGACATTAGTGGGAATGTAGGCTGATACATCACCAGCTTGAGTTTCAATAACAGGGAGAGCTGTGAGGGATCCGCCCCCGAAAGTGTCATTCATTTTTGCTGCTCTTTCTAGAAGACGAGAGTGAAGATAGAACACATCACCAGGGTAAGCTTCACGCCCAGGGGGCCTCCTCAGCAACAGGGACATTTGACGGTAAGCAACAGCCTGCACAATATTTTTGAATTAGTGAAATTTAGAAACCAGCAAAACAATACAATCACAAGTAATTATAAATTAAAAAAAATTGACATTGTCTAGGTGTGTATGCAAAATTAACATTGACTACAATTTTTTCTTTTTTACCGAAAGCTTTTAAAACACAAACTCAATGACATTTCTAAACTCCTTAAAACTAGGTAAACTTAATATAAAATCATATAGCATAAATAAACTCCAAACTATTTGTTGTATACTTTATCTATCTTGAGGAGTGATGGACAGTAGAAGTACAATTATCTGAATTACAAAAAAAAAAAAAAAAAAAAANAAAAAAAAAAAAAAAAAAAAAAAAAAAAAAAAAAAAAAAAACTACAGATTTTAGAAGTGCAAATTAAAAAAGGGGGGAAAAAACTGACTACTCCCTGAAAATCTCAACTTTAAACATTCCTTTTCATTAAAAATGCCTCGATAATGACATATGAAAAATTAAGAACAAGAAACTATAAAAGTGGTCTATAAAAGTAATTAAAATTATCAGCAAAAAATTTAATTTTCAAAATGGGGAAAAAGTAGGAGCGGAACGTAAAAAACTGTACCAGCTGTTATGAGTATTTAAAAACAAAATTTTTAGTGCTTCATATTATAGTATTTACTAGAAAAATGGTTCATGGTAATAAAAATGTCAATCAAAAATTAAATCTTTAATTATGCAGCATTCTTTTTTTAAAAATTGCAGCTATAAAGATAACACGAAACTAAACTAAAAATTGATATATTTAATAAATTATTATTTTAAATACTTTTCAAAGATTTCCAAAAATTCCAGTTACTTTGCTTTTTACTAGATATGCCTTTAAAAATTATAAACCTTTCTTTAAAAAAAATTATTTTGACTATTTAAAAACATTGAGTTCTGTTTATTATGAAAGTGTGACAAACTAAGCTAGTATGCTTAAATAAATGAAAACCTGAATTTTAAAGTAATAAAATTTAAACAGAAACAAATATACCACATCAAAACACAATTCAATAAATTGCAGGTCAGACTTCAAAAGTTTTAACATATTAATTGCACAAATTTACAACTGCATGGACAAAATATTATGTAAATTTGAAGCAGTATGAAGTTTTTTTATGATGGGAAATGCAAAACCAGGGTAGGTAAAGTTTTGGACAAGTGTCAAAAACCCAAAATTTTGGTGTAAGGATAATTACTTGCAATTATAAATAATTATTTTTTAAATAAACATTCACATAAATTTACAAGTAATCAATCAACTATGTTCTTGAATTATTATGAAATTAAACTCTTTCTGTTTTATCAATTACTGTTAAAATAAAAATACAAAAACAATCAGCTTATTAAGAAAAAAATATCATCATATTAAAATCAATTTTCATTTACTCTCATTTTAATTTTGCATTTTCCTAAAAAAACATTCATTACAAAAAAAAAAAAAAAAAAAAAAAAAAAAAAAAAAAAAATTAAAGCCCTTTTGTTCTCAAAGTTCATTTTTCAGTTCAGTTTTGAATGAATAAAACACAAATTCAAAAATATGATTTTGATTAATGCTGAGCTACAAAGACTAGAAAGAAGACTCATAAAAGTTATAACATAAAATATAATGTATCTAGGAAATTTATTCTCATAACTAGACCAAAATTACTAATTATAATTTCATTAAATCTTTGAACTGATTGATTAAAAGTTTAGAAGCTAAGCAGATCAAACGAGAATAACAATAAAAAAAAAAACACTTATTACTAAAGCAAAACCTTTCCAGCATAATTTGTTGAATATTAAGATATGACATTTAAAAACACCTAACAACTGCGCAAGTTTCACCAATTTATTCAAATGATTATAAAAAAGAAAATCTTCATGTGCTTTTACAATTTGAAATAGAAATGTTTTGATGGTTAAATTCCATTTTATTACACACCTGTTTTGATAAATCATCATAAATGATGAGACCGTGCATTCCATTATCCCTGAAATATTCACCCATGGCACATCCAGAATATGGAGCCAGGTACTGTAGAGGGGCAGCTTCAGATGCAGTTGCAGCCACAATGATAGTGTATTTGATGGCATCTAAATATGAAACATAGCATTTAGGTTAGATCAAAAACATTCACTCAGATTAAGCAAAGCAGGCAACTAAAGCATACCTGAGTCTGTTAATCTTTTTACAATCTGGGCAACAGTACTTCTCTTCTGACCAATAGCAACGTAGATGCAGAACAACTTTTTCTTGTTATCAGAACCTTCATTGAATCGTTTTTGATTGATGATTGTGTCGATTGCGATGGCAGTTTTACTGCAAGAGCAATAAAAAAATTATCCTTAAAAAATAAAATTCATTTAAAACAAAATTAACTTTTGTTAGGGAAAAACCTTACCCTGTTTGTCTGTCACCAATAATCAATTCTCTCTGCCCTCTTCCAATGGGTACTAAGCTGTCTACAGCCTTAATTCCAGTTAACATAGGCTCTCGTACAGATATACGAGGAATAATACCAGGAGCTTTTACACCAACTCGAGCTCGTTGTTTGCAGGGGATAGGGCCCTTAAAAATTGAAGAAAAATAATGAATTTTTAAAACTTTAAAGTTAATAAATATTAACTTACGAGGTACAAAGCGAAAATTCAGTGGCCAAATACAGAATATTAATAATTCCGTATTTGTCCGGAAAATAGTTTTTTTTTGTAATTACTTGTGTAGTAACTGTTTCAAAGAAATTCTTTACATATCTACTTCTTTTGATGTTCGTGCACATAAAATGCAGAATATTTTGAAACTCCTTTGAGTGAAAGAAAGGTGACAGGATATCATGGGTTCTTAATCTTTGGAAGAGGTGATAAATGATCAAAAAGTATACGATATACTTATATTATTCATTAAATTTGGAAATCCGCTTGACGATTGCTAAGATGTGGACATTTTGAGTTATATTGACCCAAAAAACATATGGAACAACACTACTTAAACAATTGATTATTTTAGATAGGACTGTCGATGAAGGTAAAGAACATTGAATTGTTATTTTAGTTACCAAGGCAGAAATATATGTTTTTCTAAAATTAAAGTTCAGGGTATCTTAAATTTTAAAGTGCAGGTCATACCTAAAATATTAAATACTTGTTCATAATGTCAAAGAATATTAAAAACTGCATTATCATACATTTAAGATTTTGAAACTAACAGTTAATCATTTTATGATACAAATTTTATAAAATTTTGATAAGATCAACAAAAATATTACAGCTAGAGCAATAAAAATTTAAATGGAAAATTCCAAAATTTTATTGCTTTCCTAAAAGTGCTATTTATTAAGTTATCTTTAAGCATAAAACTTTTCATTTTGCTTTCATTTGTCTTTTCGTAATTAAATCTTTCTATTTTAGATTGTCAATAATTATCTGTATGATAAATTGTGCCTTAATGTAGCTTAATGAAAATGTGGATTCACTATAACATATTTTTATAATGTTATATTACAATGGTACCCACTGAACTTAATACATTAAATGATAAAATTAGTCCCTTAATTTTTTTTTAACCATAATAATTTTAATTTCAAAGAATATTTCAAAGTTATTTTCATGTTAATTGAAAGAAATTATGAATCCCCTTTTTATATAGAATACTTTTAGATTTGAAACGTAGGAAATCTTAAGTTATTGATATTTTTCATTTGTTTATTCTAGCGTAATTCAAAACAGGGAATCGTCTTCAAAGCAACAGCTTTTTGAAAAACTTGTTATACCAGCAAAGGTTTAAATTAATTGCTTCAAAAAAAAAAAAAAAAAAAAAAAAAAAAAAAAAAAAAAAAAAAAAAAAAAAAAAAAAAAAAAAAAAAAANAAAAGTTTTAATTGATCGATTAAAAGTTCAGAAGCTAAGCAGATCAAATGAGAATAATAATAATAAAAAAAAAACCCCACTTATTACTGAAGCAAAACCTTTCCAGCATAATTTGTTGAATTTTAAGATATTCCATTTAAAAACACCAAACCGCACAATTGGTGAAACTGCAACAGTTTTACCAATATATAACAAGATTTAAAATTATGTATTACACTCATACCATTGATAAATTTTATTACTAGAAACTCAAACGATTATAAAAAAGAAAATCTCCACTCCTGCTTTTACAACATACATTTGATATAAAATTGTTTTGGTGGTTAAATTGTATCTTATCACGCACCTGTTTAGATAAATCATCATAAATGATGAGACCGTGCATTCCATTATCCCTGAAGTATTCACCCATGGCACATCCAGAATATGGAGCCAGGTACTGTAGAGGGGCAGCTTCAGATGCAGTTGCAGCCACAATGATAGTGTATTTGATGGCATCTAAATATGAAACATAGCATTTAGGTTAGATCAAAATCATTCACTCAGTTTAAGCAAAGCAGGCAACTCCAGCATACCTGAGTCTGTTAATCTTTTTACAATCTGGGCAACAGTACTTCTCTTTTGACCAATAGCAACATAGATGCAGAACAACTTTTTCTTGTCATCAGAACCTTCATTGAATCGTTTTTGATTGATGATTGTGTCGATTGCGATGGCAGTTTTACTGCAAGAGCAATAAAAAAATTATCCTTAAAAAATAAAATTCATTTAAAACAAAATTAACTTTTGTTAGGGAAAAACCTTACCCTGTTTGTCTGTCACCAATAATCAATTCTCTCTGCCCTCTTCCAATGGGTACTAAGCTGTCTACAGCCTTAATTCCAGTTAACATAGGCTCTCGTACAGATATACGAGGAATAATACCAGGAGCTTTTACACCAACTCGAGCTCGTTGCTTACAGGGGATAGGGCCCTTGAAAATTAAAGAAAAATAATGAATTATTAAAACTTTAAAGTTAATAAATATTAACTTACGAGGTACAGAGCAAAAATTCAGTGGCCAAATACAAAATATTAATAATTCTGCATTTGTCCTTCAGTTTTTTTTAATCTATTTCTTTTGATGTTCTTGCCCATAAAATGCAGAATATTTTGAAACTGTGAAAGAAAGGTGACAGGATATCATGGGTTCTTAATCTTTGAAACAGGTGATAAATTATCAAAAAGTATAAGATATACATTATTGTTAAAATTTGGAAATCAGCTTGACAATTGCTAAAATGTGGAAATTTTGAGTTATATTGACCCATAGAAAATAATATGGTACAGCACTACTTAAACAATTGATTATTTTACATGGGACTGTCGATGAAGGTAAAGAACATTGGATTGTTATTTTAGTTATCTAGGCGGAAATATATATTTTTCTAAAATTAAAGTTCAGGGTATCTAAAATTTTAAAGTGCAGGTCATGCCTAAAATACTAAATACTTGTTCCTAATGTCAGGGAATATTAAAACTGCATTTTCATACATTTAAGATTTTGAAACAAACAGTTAATCATTTTATGATACATATTTAATAAAATTTTTATAAGATTAAAGTTTAAAAGAGGATTTCTGATATCAAAATAGTCAGTATTTTGATCAAGATCAACAAAAATATTTCAGTTAGAGCAATAAAAATTTAAATGGAAAATTACTGTAAATTTTTTAAAAAAAATCTTAAAAGTATTTAGAATATAACATTTTATTACTTTCCTAAAAGTGCTATTTATTAAGCATAAAACGCTTCACTTTGCTTTCTTTTGTCTTTTCGTAATTAAATCTTTCTATTTTAGATTGTCAATAATTATCTGTATGATAAATTGTGCCTTTATGTAGCTTAATGAAAATGTGGATTCACTATAACCTACTTTTATAATGTCATATTACAGTGGTACCCACCGAACTTATTACATTACTTATTAAAATGATACAATTTGTCCTTCCATTTTTTTTTAACCATAATAATTTTGATTTCGAAGAATATTTCTAATTTCTTTTCATGTTAAGTGAAAGAAATTATGAACCGTCTTTTTATAAAGAATACTTTTAGAATTCAAAAGTTGGAAATCTTAAGTTATTGATATTTTTCAATTGTTTATTCTAGCGTAATTCAAAATAGGGAATCGTCCTCAAAGCAACAGCTTTTTGAAAAACTTGTTATCCCAGCAAAGCTTTAAAAATTAATTGCTTTAAAAAAAAAAAAAATTAAAAAAAAAAAAAAAAAAAAAAAAAAANTAAAAAAAAAAAATAATAATAAAAAAAATAAATAAATAAATAAAATTAAAAAAAATATTCTGGTGCATTTTATTAACTTTAATTGCTTTAATCTATGTTATACGAGTATTTGAAACCAACCATATGCATTTATTCAGTTATTATAATACATTACAGAAACAGGAATTAAATTTTATAAATGCATATAATTTTTTTTTTTTTTTTTTGCTGTAGAAAAGTTCTTATTTACTCAGAGAATGATAAATATCACATTACTGTATTTAGAAATATCAGTTAAATAATTATTAATGTGCATTAGAATTTTTTTTCATTTCGTTTTTTAAATTATTATTCTTTAGCTTTTAGTGATACAAAAACATCTAGCTAATGACATTTGCTGAAATTATGTTTAAATTAAATAACATAAAGTGAAATTTTAAGTATAAGTAGATTAAGGCGATAATGATGGATAGATATATTTAAATTAGATTTTCGAAAGTGCTGATATTTCGGCAAAACCGACTTGACTGCAATAACTCGAGATTTTTTCAACTAATTTAATTAAATTTTTTAAAATTAAAAATATATTCATGTTATTATTTTGGAATTTTTCATTGCAAACACTAACAAATAGTTTGCAAAAATAAGGAGAGAAATTTGTAAATCAAAATAATTTCTAACTAACAAAATTCCTATTTACTCAAAGAATAATAAATACAAGCATTAATGTGTATTTAAATGCTTAATAAATAGTAGTAAAAGAAAAAGAGATAAACTGCATTAGTAAGTATTTACTTTGGACTAGATTTGTGAAAATACTGATTTGTTTTAATGCAATAATGAATACTAAAATCATCCATCAGATATCTAAATAAATATAATTTCAATCCAATCCGTGACTGATTTTAATTAAGTAATTAGGCTGTAATGGAGCATTATTGTAACTTAAAAATAAGTGGAATAAAATATATTTTATTTGAACTTTAACACCAATGATTTCAGCAAAAGTTGACTAGCTGTGAAGAGCTGCATAGTCATTTCTTCAGATTTTAAGTGATAAATGAACAGTTTAGCAAAAAAATGAATAGTTAAAATTTTTCATTTTGCACATTCTCAAAACAATAAATTTAGTTCACAAAATTTTTACTAATAATTTAAAAAGGGTGTTCATACGATATAAGTAATATCAAAACGAAAAGAGCAATGAAACAGCCTTAGTAGATGGAGGCAGCACATATCCATTCAGCAAATGTGATGTCATAACCAATCAGTGATCGTTTTTGACTGCATCACTTCACTTACAGAGGTCTTTTGGGGCAATTTAAATGTTGAATAAAATGTTTAAGAACTAAATTATTAAAAACTTGGCGAAAAAAGCAATCAGATTTTCGGTTAAAGGAAAGAATTTCCAATAAATTAGGATTGAAAAAAAATAATAAATAAATAAAAGATGCTGCAATTGTTCATGGTGTAAAGTAGTGCATTTAAGGTTTTGAGTAATAATATAAGTAATGAAATCAATCAATATATTTAAAGTACATAAATATTTAAAAGAAAATACAAGTTAGAAGATTTGACATTGCAAAGTGTGGAATATATATTAAGTAATTACAAAATAAAAATATAAATAAGACTTGTAAATAGAATTTAATTGGAAAAGCATGAAGTTTAAAAAAATAAAGTATTAAAATTTACGTGATCCTTTTCTCATTAATAAGCAAATTTCCAAGATTTTACAGCCATTTTAACAATCCTTAAATTACTGTTCATTCAGTAACAAAATTTTAATTTGCATATTTGTACTCACTTAATCTTGATGAATGAAACACATGAAATTAATTTTACAATACAAATTCAAGAATTAAAGACTAATCTTCAATAAGGGAAAACAGGTAAAATTTAATAAAATATGGAATGATAGCAAAATAAAACAAAAGCACCAAGAAATACCTTTCCATCAATAGGGTTTCCTAAAGCATCTACAACTCTACCCAAAATTTCAGGACCAACAGGAACATCTACAATAGCTCCGGTACGTTTGACAATGTCACCCTCTTTGATTAGCCTGTCATTACCAAATACTACAATACCAACATTATCAGGTTCAAGATTCAAGGCCATACCCTATACATAAAATAAAGTCATATTTGAAACCCAAAAAAACATAACAGCAATGAGAGATCAGACAATCCATAATAAAAATGTTGATACAAATAAAATTTTAGAATACAATAAATTCTCAACCTGAGTTTAAAGGTTACACCAGATTTTAAATACACTTTTCTAATTACAATTCTTTTTCTTAAGGGATGCTTTTCACATGGTTAGCAAGAGAAATTAATTTTGTACCTTAACTGCTTAGATATATAAATTCATATGCTAATGTGAATTATAAATAAAATCACCGTATAAACATTCTAAAATAGCATCCCAACTTATAGACTGCTGAATATTTCTTTTAATTTATTAAAAAATAGAATTATTCATTTGCACATGCCATATTAGTACTTTATCAGTCACAGTTCCTTGAATGTATCATGTTTCTAGAAAAAAATTATTAAAATTGAAAAAAATCACTAATTTTTTCTATAACTTAGAATTGCGAACTTACAAAACCTTTTATATTACTTTAAATTACCCTAATGAAAGTCATTTTCTTATTAGCCACTTTTTTTTAATTTTTATTTAAAATGCCATGTGGAGAGCAGAAATCACTAATCTTAAACTTAAGACTGACATGAAATTTAAAACTATTAAGTTATTTACGTTATCAGAAAATTAGCTATTTTAATGTATTTTCCAACATAGACTTTTCCTATTTATTTCAAATATGTTTGTATTTTTAATTTTTTTTTTTTATAGTTTGTAAACAGTCAAAACTTCTGGCTAATTTAAAATCTGAATAAAAGTTAGGTATTTCACACTACGAGCTAAATTTTTCTGTGTTTCAGCAATTTACGATTCATTATATTTGATGATCAAATTATTTTCCGAATCAAATTATATTAAAGTTTTTCCAATAGTTGTTTAAACTTTAGGAACTATTTTGAAATCTATAAAACAGCTGTAATCTGTAACGTACAAAAACTGTTTTGCAAAAGCAAGGTGGAGAATGTTAAGCTGAGAAAGCATTACAGAAATCATGAGAAAAAACAATAATGTCACAACTAAGTTCATAGCAAATTATCTACAACTACACTAGATTGTGACATTTAACTCTTATGTCATATATTCTCACAACTATGCAAAAGTTTTACTTCTACACTTACCTGAAATAACAATAGCAATTTTTTAGTGCAGATTGTAAACAAATACATATTTTGTTTTACTTAAATTTTTATTCCTAAACTATATTCTTAAAGCATATTAAGATATAACTAACTTAATGAACAAAACATAACCAGTGGTTCGGCTTCAAATTATTTAAATCACAGATGCTCATAAGAGTTAAAATAATAATTAATTGTTCTAAGTAGAGGAAAATCGGCATCAATTACTCTTTTTCAATTAACAGCTTACTATGATTATTAGAAATCATTAAACATAAAAAACCTAGTTATGTTAATATAAATGCTACCTAAAAACTGTCCTACACTTCGAAGTACGCTTCCCTCTTTCATGATGAAAATGAAAGTGATTTGTCTGGGAGAATTTATTTTCTTTCAGACAGACAAGTGAAGTATATTTTCAAAGTATTTCCCCCACTGAATTGAGTCAGACTAATAACATAACTGGTCATTGGTCAGACGGCACCAATTACTATTTTTCAATTAACAGCTTACTATGATTACTAGAAATCATTTAACATTAAAAAATTAGTTATGTTAATATAAATGCTACCTAAAAACTGTCCCACACTCTGAAGTACGCTTCCCTCTTTCATGAGGAAAATGAACGTGATTTGTCTGGGAGAATTTATTTTCTTTCAGACAGACAAGTGAAGTATATTTTCAAAGTATTTCCCCCACTGAATTGAGTCAGACTAATAACATAACTGGTCATTGGTCAGACGGCACCAATTACTATTTTTCAATTAACAGCTTACTATGATTACTAGAAATCATTTAACATTAAAAAATTAGTTATGTTAATATAAATGCTACCTAAAAACTGTCCCACACTCTGAAGTACGCTTCCCTCTTTCATGAGGAAAATGAACGTGATTTGTCTGGGAGAATTTATTTTCTTTCAGACAGACAAGTGAAGTATATTTTCAAAGTATTTCCCCCACTGAATTGAGTCAGACTAATAACATAACTGGTCATTGGTCAGACGGCACCAATTACTATTTTTCAATTAACAGCTTACTATGATTACTAGAAATCATTTAACATTAAAAAATTAGTTATGTTAATATAAATGCTACCTAAAAACTGTCCCACACTCTGAAGTACGCTTCCCTCTTTCATGAGGAAAATGAACGTGATTTGTCTGGGAGAATTTATTTTCTTTCAGACAGACAAGTGAAGTATATTTTCAAAGTATTTCCCCCACTGAATTGAGTCAGACTAATAACATAACTGGTCNCTATGCAAAAGTTTTACTTCTACACTTAACTGAAATAACAATAGCAAGTTTTTAGTGCAGATTGTAAACAAATACATATTTTGTTTTACTTATATTTTTTCATTCCAAAACTATATTCTTAAAGCATATAAAGATATAACTAAATGAACAAAACATAACCAGTGGTTCTGCTTCAAATTATTTAAATCACAGACGCTCATAAGAGTTAAAATAATTATTAATTGTTCTAAATAGAGGAAAATCGGCACCAATTACTATTTTTCAATTAACAGCTTACTAGAAATCATTAAACATTAAAAAATTAGTTATGTTAATATAAATGCTACCTAAAAACTGTCCCACACTCTGAAGTACGCTTCCCTCTTTCATGAGGAAAATGAACGTGATTTGTCTGGGAGAATTTATTTTCTTTCAGACAGACAAGTGAAGTATATTTTCAAAGTATTTCCCCCACTGAATTGAGTCAGACTAATCTGGAGGCAATTAGACTAATAGTTTAGAAGTTATAAGCATTTTATTTAAAAAATACATATTTCTACTTATTCCTATTTTCTTTTATATTCAATATTGCTACCTAAACAAGTGAGACATTGTTTCTATGTATTTTTTCTCACTGAATCAAATAAAACAACATAAGTCACGCACACTTGTTTAGGTATAATTTATTAGATGCACATATAGGTAATTACAAATTAAGAAGTATTATTAGTATTATATACTTCTTGAGTATATAATACTAATAACTTTGAAATTGCTTGTCTTATTGTCTCAAGATTGGTCCCCCTCAATTCTGAGTGAAAAAATAAAATGGAAAATATGTCTTCCTTGTTTATCAAGAAGAAATTAATCTTCTCTCTTCAATCACTTATTTCTCAACAAAAAAGGAACAAACATAAAGAAGTTTTTAGGTATCATTTATAATAACAGAACAAAGCCTTTAGTGAAAATATACTGTATCTATTAATTTTTCAAAAGAAATACTTTTTTTCCATAATTACTAGACCAATTAAAGAATTACCTTAAGGCCACTGGAAAATTCAACCATCTCCTCAGCTTGAATGTTTGTAAGGCCATAAACACGAGCAATACCATCTCCAATTGAGAGTACTCGGCCAGTTTCTTCTAATTCGGCAAGGGGTGTGTAGCCTAGGATTCGTTCATCTAAGATGCTAGACACTTCTGCTGCACCTGTTTAATATTGTACATTTAAAATAACTACTGCATATGCGTCAAAAATAGCTTAACTATTACTTGACTTGTTTAATTAATTTTATATTCATATTATAAATAAAAAGCATCCATATTTAAGTTTTTTTAATAATGCTATCTTTATAGAATTTTCATTGTATTAACCAAGATTAGCATGACTTAATTGATTTAAATAAGCTATTATTGGTTAAGAAATTTATTTAAACAAATTGTCGTTTTTTTAAAAAATAAATCTAACATACTAAGTTATTTTTATGCACTATCATTTATACATATATTCCTAGGGATAATTCTTTTTTAAATCCAATATTACTGATAGTCTAAGTCTTAACCAGAGAAGTAATGCTAAGAAAGTATATGTAAATTATTATATTTCAAAATGGAGAACTAAATAAATTTAGAGAAAAAAGTGGATTAAAATTGTTAAATTATATTCTCCCATTAGCATTGTGTAAAACAATTTGCTAGCAAGAAACATATTTCAACTATACCCATCAAGTGTTTTGTTAAATTCAATATAAGAGCTATTTTAACTTATTAAACATATAGATATTGTATATATACGAATATCGTATATATATATATATATACCAATAATGGAAAATACTTATTTTTGCCCAAAGAAACTTGAAATAATTATTTTTCTTTAATACATTCTGATTGAAACTAATTTACTCTTCTTTGGATATATGAGAAATATTCTCAGTTATTGAAATATTACGATATTTAGCTCTTGGACGAAAGTAACTAGTTTTATTCTGTTTCAGTGATTAGTTAGAAAAACTAATTGTTTTAGTTACATTATTGATTACGATTAAGTATTATTCATACACATTATCAGATGAATTGGAAGGTAAATAAAAAAAAAAAACCTTTTTATTTTTGTCAATTGGTATTAAACTACTGAATTGTTTTCTTTGAAATAATAACTTGGACAGATTTTAAATAAATTTAGAATGATTACTAAATTTACAATGAATAATTTCAATACCTTAAAAAAATTTTCACCAAAATTGCAAAAGCAGGGTATGCATTGAATAAATATCAATTTTATATCTTCAACCTTAAATTCGCAGTTCGAAAACTGAAAACTATTTTAAACATTAGCTGAATAAAAAATAAGTTTATACTTCATCACTATAGCAATGATAGTCTTTGGAGAATTAAAAATAGATAAAACGGTAGACATTGAAGAATGTTTACCATTTAAAGTAAAATTTTACATCTTGTATGAACAAAAATAATTCTATTACATTCTTATACAATTTAAATGCTGTTTCCGTAATTTGCAAATTTATTTAAATAATTAAGATTCTTATGTGAAACACCATAGTTAAGGTAACCTAGGTTTGTCCTTTAAAATAACCTTAATACAAACAAGGTTTCTTAGACACAATTATGAGACATTTAAAAGTAAATACACTTTTTAAATGCAATTTCAACATGCTAAATAATCTTGGAGACTAAATTAATTTTTCACACCTTGACTTGCTGCAGCAGCAGCTTTGCTTGTGCTCAAATATCTTGCAAGACATGGAGATATTCTATGCGAAACCTGGAAAATATAATATGCAACACATAAATTATAAAATATAGAGATACTATACATGTTTACAGACTATTTTAATTATTAAATGCCCTTTCAATTTACTTGAGGCCTAATGATAAAAAAATATCTTGTGCTATGCATACCTTTAAAAAGCATTAAATAAGTTTTGAGATTGAAAATTTAAGTCACATACAAGCAAATTTTAGAAAACATATATATTTTGTTCATAAATACTGGCTCCAATTTAGAGCCGAGAATATTAAATATCAGAGGAAATAACTTAGGCTTGAGGAAGATGTCTCGGTATCTTATTTGTCGCATAAATGAAATTGTTTATTAAAAGAGAAAGATGGTAATATTTAATTGATATTCCGCTCAACAATGTTTTGCTTTTGAATAAATGAAGATAAAATCTGAATTTTCAAAACACCGCCCGGTGGATAGCATGCTGTTTTGTTAACTTAATATATATTTTAAGAAATGCAATGTTCTTTTAAAAATGCCTAAGAGCTTTATTTACCTTTGGTAGTTTTTGTGAAAGTTGTTTAGCGACAACACTAGTTAAACGAAGGGACATAAAAGCCATTTTTTAAGTTATTTAGTACAAACTCTTTCGAAAGGACGAAAGGTGAACACGACCACAATCGTCGTATCACAAGTGAAGTCCCCGAGTACACGGTTACTGAATTAATGCTATTTATAGTTTCCTATGATTTCAGGCAGTAAAAATTAAAGATTTTGAAACCAAATAATTTTTAACAAAAATTTACAAGCAGAGGAAACTTAATAAAGCTCTGTTGTTTAAAAAATTGTAAAATTATTCAGTTTTATTCATCTTATGTTAAATACTTGGCAGCATTGTATTTATCGCTTTATTTCATTTTTCAGATTTGGCAATAAGAAAGTGCAACGCATCAGTCGTTCTTAAATGCAAACGTTTTCAAACTGTTATCAAAAGTGCAATAAATGTTCGTACATTAAGTCTCTCGTTTCCTTGTACTGCAGTTAAACCGAATAAACTAGAAAACTTCACGTTCCACGAAGATGCGTAAATAAACTCAGATATATCTTGTAAACAAATACTTCGAGGTTAATTTTAGGAATAACCTTGTCAATATAAATTTTAATATTCTTCTAATATGTCTGGACAATTAGCTCGACAAGCAACTAAACAAGTTCGTCCATTAATATCAACTTCTCGTGAGGAAGCTCGTAGAAATGTGCTTCGACTTTACAAAGCTTGGCAGAGAAACCTTTTAAATATGAGTGAGTTATAAACATAACATCTGATGTAGCTTGCTAGTAGGCTAGAAACTTTTTAAAAAAATCAATTCTAAAGTAACTTATTTTTTCAAAAAGTCGTTCTCGTTTAGAAAGTTATTAAAAGATAATAAGAATTGTATTTTCGTAGGTCTGTGAGGATGATAGAAATAAAAGATAAACTTCTATTTTTTTAATTTTGAACGCGATCCTGAAGACAAGGGAACTCCTGGATCAAGTATTGAGAGAAATTAACCTTTATGGCAAGGGAACTCTCACCCATGATTCGTCTACCACTGAAGATATTTTATGTCAGCAATGTGGTCAGTTTTTTGTTTCTCGTGGGCCTACCCGTAAATTGTCTTCCCAATGGCAAGTTTAAAAAATTACAACAAATGCAAAGAATCATAGAGCAAATACATAAGTAGAAAAAAAACAATGATATGTCCGTATCGTGATCTGTCGCGCCAACTACAATTGCCAAGGTGCTAAATAGATTTTAAACTTGCAAATTTTTAAAGGAAAAAAAATTTAGATGTTGTGGCTATGAGCTAGTCCCTTTCTGTGATGTTTTTTTTTAAAGTTTGTCGTGGGCCACTGGTCGGAAGTTTCTAACACTTGGCGATTGTTCTGGCGCAGATCACGATACAGAAATCTCTCCCCCCCCCCAATAAGAAAACAGAACTTGAGAAGCAATTGTAGTGATAAGTTTTTAATCTAAGAAGCCACTTGCTTAAATTAAGCCATAAGTTGTTTTCCTCTAAAATTATATTTAAAAGATTCTTTTTTCGCGTATGGTTGTGTATCGCGTACCTATGGGAAAAAAATGTTCGGGATTTTTCCATTCTTATTTGAGATGAATGTAAAATAATGGAGTAAAAAATTTCTTTCCTGCTGAAATATTCGAAAGATTTTTTTTCTCCGTAATTATATTCAAAATATGCCTTTTTCACGCATCAGAGGGGAAAAAAAATGCTTGTAATTTTTCTATTCTTAATTTTAGAAATAATGAAAAATAAAGAATAATGAAAAAAATTATGTTTGCTTTTCTACCAAAATTTCAAAAGATTTTTTCTCCAGGATTATTTAACAAAACTTTTGCTTTATTTTTCAAAAGATTCCTTTCACGTGCATCAGAGAGAAAAGAAATGCTCGCGATTTTTCTATTGATAATATTACATCACATGATTCACATGGATTTAAGAAATCTTTGTTTTACGCATTCATTTTGCACCAATATACTTGTTTAACCATGCGATATTTCAATAGTTCTTTCGACAGTTATTGTTACAAATTTCGACATTAAAAAAACAAAGAAAAATGCCGATATTTTTCATACAATTTTAAATTATTTGAAAAACTCCAATAAATTATTTCATTTTAATTGCTCAATTATTACTCATATTCTGCTGATTTTTTGAATTATATTGATAATATTATATCAACTGGATTTAAGAAATCATTATTTAACACATTCATTTTGCTCCAATATTCTTGCTAATCTGTGCGATATTTCAATTGTTCTTTCAACAGTTATTGCTACAAGTTTCAACATTTAAAAAAGAGAAAAAAAAAAACAAAATCCTGATGCTTTTCATACAATTTAATTATTTGTGTAACTCCATAACTCAATGTAGTAATTGTATAAGAAACATCAGGATTTTGTTTTATTTTTTCCCCCTTCGTTATGTTTTGTGACTTTTTATTGCTAGTTCTACGAAGATCCACAGGTTTTTTAAAATTTCAGTTATTTCTCAGTAAATATTATTTCTGCATTTAAAATTTAAATTGTGCATTTAAATAATCACATTTAATGCACTCTCTTTATGCCGATACTATTGTAAGTAGTGTTTTGATTGTTTTTTCGTCAGTTATTGATTTTGATTTTTACATGGTTTTTAAACATCCCGATATATTTCTGACAATATAGGGTCTTCGGTGACTGAATTAGAAGAAGGCACAGAAATTGAAATAATTGAACAATCGTTGTTTTTATTAAGAAATTATCTTTTTTATTTAAGAAGGACTTATTTTATAAGTTGGAGTTCAATTTTCAGAGAAGTCTAGAGTTGAACTTGTAGATTACCAGCCCCGCAGTCCTGGTCAAAATTTTAATCATTTATTGTTGATTTCGATTGACAAATTTGCTTTGACTAATTTTGCTAGGTGTTTTATAATTCTATGCAAAGTTAGTTAATTTTGAATAACTGTTTATTAATTATTATTTTGCTCAATATCTTGATCTTTAATTATTTTACGAAAGTGAATTAATTTTTGTGATATAAAATGACAATAAAGTTTGTATTTTAAATTATTGAAAAATATTTTTAATTGCTAAAAATATGCATCGCAAAGTAATTATTGAAATCTTTAATTAAAAATGATTTTTGTTTTAACATTTTGGAATTGTGTTTATAAGACATTTGTGGCAGAAATATCGAATCATTATCAACCTTGTGTTCTGATGTTTGCTAAACCAGCAAGTTCTCTTAAGATATCTCAATTTATAATATTTTTTCTAAAGCCAAGAAAGAATATAATTGTATAATTAACTAAGTATATAATATTATTAACTATGGAATTATGGAATGATTTTATATATTTTGCTAAATGTTTTTCTAGTCAAAATAAAAAACAAATGTGGATTTATTATGTATAGTTAGTTAAAAGTTTGTAATAGTTAAATATTGTGTTTAGGGGCCAATGTAATCATTAAAAAAAATCAATCGAATCGCTTTGTATATATATATATCAGTGTTTTCATCTCAGAAAAAAAATGGGTGAGAATTTCTCACCCTTTCTCAAAAACAGGGTGAGATTTCAAAAAGTTAAGTGAGATATCTAAAAAATAAAAAAACACGAATAGACTT
>NC_092208.1:17429825-17442734 GCF_043381705.1 Parasteatoda tepidariorum
TTTTTTTGTTGATAAAAACAAGATTTTTTATTACAGCAGATGTGATTCCACACCAAGAAAAACTTGCAATTGATACCGCACTTCCAAAGAATGAGAATTTATTCAAAAGAAAAAGATTTTATTTTTATTAGTCGATGTCAAATAAATATATTTTTCTCTTTACTTTTTCTGCTCACTGATATGCATGCAATGCATTTTCCCCACC
This sequence comes from Parasteatoda tepidariorum, assembly GCF_043381705.1. Taxonomy (NCBI): domain Eukaryota; kingdom Metazoa; phylum Arthropoda; class Arachnida; order Araneae; family Theridiidae; genus Parasteatoda; species Parasteatoda tepidariorum. The sequence continues at coordinate 17,430,031 of NC_092208.1, forward strand.
CCCCTCGTAAATCAAGCAGAAAACGAAATCAGCATGCCACACCCTTGAGTTTGATTGACGGCCTAAAGGAAAAAAAAACATTCCTCCCTTCCCTGCCTTCAAGGTCACGGAGGAAATGACGTTTCTCTGGGTAAACGGGGAAAAAATTTTCCCCCTTCCTTACATTTTCCTCTCTTCAACTTCAAGGATGAGTTCAATTTCCGCTTTTTTCGTTCTAGTTCAAAATGGCGGGAAAATCGAGCAAAATTTTTCCCGGTTTTCTGGTTTCCCGGTTATCTGGATACCGGATAAATGGTTCTCTACTGTATATATATATTTTGCATACTATGCCTACTGCTTTTTGTGTTTCTTATTCCGTTTTGAAAGTCAGCTTTCTTTAATCTAGATTGATTTTCAATTTTTTCACTATTATTATTATTTTACTATTATTATTTTTTTGCTTCCCCTTGTTGCAAGATTTTAAATATAGTATTTATTCAAACTATACTATAGTGGTAGAACATAAGTTTTATCGGTAGAACATTGAATATTTTTAAGTTATAAAAAGCCAAGCAAAACTAAAACAAGGTTAACAATATATTTTTTTTTATTCTGATTCAGATTAGGAAAAAAAAACTTTTATTTTTGTACTGAAATAGCTTGTTTAATTTACTTCATTAAATCCTTTAAAATCGTGCTTCTCTTCTCTTGAAATTTGACTGTTAAAAAATTTTCAGGTTGTAAGAATAATATTGAATTTTCTATATTTTTTTAATTTACTTTTTATTTACTTTTTAATCATAAGTTTATTATTAAAACATTGTAAAATAAATTTTTTATTTTATTATAAGTTAAGTTAATAATAATATAATTTCAAAATTTAACCATATATGACCATTTAATTACCATAATATGACCATAATATGTTTATTATATTGTATTTTCATGATGTTCAGAAAAAATGAATTTTATGTTTAAAAAAAAATGTAAATTTTGTCGTTTAAACAATAATTGCCCAACATATTTGAAACTTGCTTCTTAATAATAATAATTTTTTAAAAATGATAATGATTTTTCATTTTAGCTCCATGAGTTTTCTATAACAGCTGGTTTAACATGGCTTAAAATTTTTGAAATAATTGTTTTTAGGACATCTTATGTTTTTTTATCGTCAATATATTAACAAAACGAAAACATTTTGTAATTCACCCTAGATTTAACATTAAAAAACTTACTGTAAAAATTTAAATTTTTCTTTGATATAAACACCATTTCACCCCCTCCAAGAAAATGAACTCAGTATGAATTTTTCAACAAAAATGTACATCTTAAGTATTTGCATTATTAAATCATAATATTATTATTTTTGTTTATTTATTAATTTATTATTCTAGTTTGGGGGAGGTAGGGCAAAATATAAATGCTGTTTAGCATGATTATCTTGATTAATATTTTTCGTCCTTTCTTGGCACATGCAAACATTTTTAATGCAATAATGTTTTGGTGTTGTGCTTTTAATATATATATATTTTTTAATATGTAATACTTTTTTAAATAATTTTGAATCACCAGCACTATTTCAGTACAGTCGAACTTCGGCAATTTGAAATTCAGGATTATCCAAACTGGTATTACTTCTCTAAAATTATAAATAAAAAGGATTTGCTGTAAAAATTAATATCAATGTTAAAAACAATTACTCACTTAATAAAACAGTAGGAAGATTAACACAGATTTGTGTTGAGATGTAATTTAAAAATTTTATCATTTAAATGTGAGTCACATAATTCCTGAAATTTTGAATCCCAATAAGACATCACCACAATAATAAATATTATGATTCACTTGTGTGCTTATAATTTGTTTATTTCATAAATTTGATTAGAATACAACAATGAAAAGTGATTAGCTAATACCTTGATTTATTTTAATCTTTAAAATGATCTCTCTTTTCTGCATTAAAAAAATTCTCTCCTCTCACATTTTGATGTAACACAATAGGAAGACACAGATTTGCCGATGAAAATTCTGGAAAATACGCATTGTAATTGAAATTTGGAAAAAATCCAAATTTTCATTAATTTGAACTTACAATGGTTTCAATTTTGTTTGAAGGTTCTACTTGATATTAAAAAGTATATTGTGATTTTTAAAATTTTTTAATTCAAAATAATTGCACTTTTTTTACTGTTTAATCCTCTGATCAAATCAAATTATTATTTTTTAATCCTTTTTAAAGTTTTGGAGGAAAAAAAAAAAAGAATGAAACATATATTTTTCGCCTGATATACTTCTTTCCATGTGCTTGAAAAGAGTTTTTTTTAATCATTTTTTCTTATTTTATTTCCTTAATATTTATTGTTCTTTTCTGGTGCATGTATCTGTTTTATTTAATATATTTTTGTGTCATTTCTATCATTTTAGTATAATAAAAAAATTTTGTTATTTGGTTTTGTGATAAGTTAAATTTGGGAGAACATTTTTTCCCTGTACTCTATCTCGTTATTTAAAAATGGCAAAGCAGGTTTTGCAATGTGGGGTGAAAATGCAACTTGCTCTATGCATAACTACCAGAGGGTTAAATAATATTACATACCTTTTCATATGTGTATATGTGTATTTTGCCAATTGTTTATATATACTAATATAAGTGTTATTGCAGGGTAATATGGAATTGGAAGAAACAATTAATGGTTGGAAACAGCCAATGCATGTGATGGCTTATTTTAAAGACACTGTTGAGCCTAGACCAAAAAACTTTTTAGGACGCTTCTTTTCTGGTTTAGAATAACTTTCAAAATAAGTATATGTTTGCGATTACAAATTATTTGTAAATAAATATTATTTAGTAATTTTGAATAGCACCTTTGTAGCACTTATATGATTTTTGAAGAATAAAATTCTATTGGTTATTATTGTGTCTTTAAATTGAATAAAACTTGTATAAAACTGATAGCTACTAAAACTATATTTGTGTTTTGGAAATATGTATGGTTTAAAAAAATAAAATTTAAGTTTGGAAGTTATGTTTCCTTTTCCTTTCTGTCTTAATGAAGTATTTTATTTCTTCTAGTTGAAATTAGCATATTTAAGTATAAGTACTGGAAAATTATCAAATTAATAATTTTCTGAAATATATAGACTAAGCTTTTTAGCTTAAAGGTACAATAACACTTTTTGTATGATATTAAATCTTACAAAGTAAGCTATTCTGTTATAGTAGGCAATTATTTAATCTCTTTCATTTTTTAGCAGTTTAGACACATTCAACTTTTGTGTCACTATATTACCTACATAATATTCCTACATATATACTACATATAATGTACCTAAATATATTCTTGACTTTTTGTTTACTTTTATTTTAGTTCTGCATTTGCACAGTTGCTTATTATTCATTTGTTTGTGCCCTAGCTGCGAATCCAGTCACTCAAATCCAGTCACTTTAAGTATTCACTTTCTTGTTTGCCATTTTCTTAAATAATAATAAAAAGTTTGATTCTTGACTTTTTGTTTAGTTTAACTGGCATATTTTGAAATAAATATAATCTTGTATTATAATTTTATAACCATCGTTGAACTGCGGGACGGTTTTTCAGTTTACCACGACCAATGTTCAACTCCGTATCTTTGTGAATGTAATCCAGAAGACAAGGGAACTCCTGGATCAAGTATTGGGTAAAATTTGCCTTTGTGCAGGACTTTTTGATGGAACTTACCCGCATTGGCATTATATGGAGAGGAAAACCTCCCATGGTTAGCCTGACGGCAAGGGGACTCTAACCCATGATATGTTTTCCACTGAGAATATTTTACCTCAGCACTGTGGTCGATGTGAGCTGAGTGCGGAATTCGAATCAACCTGCCATTGCCGGGATTTGAACCCGGTTCACCTCATTGGGAAGCAAGCTCTCTATCCCCTGAGCCACCATAGCTCTATATTATAATCTGGATCAGCTAGAGCCAAGAGAAGAATCTCAAAAAAAGAAGATAAAAAGTGTGAGTTGTTAAATTCCTCTAAATTGCAAATTAGTGCCCAGGCCAGAGTGTCTTGCAAACTGCAATGCCAATTGAAGTTAGGTAGCTTTGCTCATCTGGAAAATTCAGAGAAATTCATAATTTTTGGAAACAATTGGAGAAATTCGTTTTGTAAATACTTGAAATAATTTGAATTTTATTTAACTATTCTTATAATGTAAGCAAATAGTAAGTTATCTTTTAATTTATTAAAAAAAGAACTGTTCTATAACTATCTATTTTGAATATTTTTATTTTTGAGGTTTTTGAAAATTCTACTGTGTAAGTCTTACGTTTAAAAAAAATTCAAAACAACTTTAATAAAAGCTTGCAAAAATAATTAAAATTATATTAATAAATCAAAGTTTTAAAGGAGGGATTTTATTTTTTAATAAAATCAGTGTTCTTTTTTTAATTTATAGTTTGAACTTTTTTATTATGATAAGTCTCAATAAGTTACTTTACTTTACCCTTATGCTCTTAACTACGCCTAGTTAAAATATTTTGATCATTTCAACTTCTTGATTTTCATTCAAATCTTAAAACCTTCATTTATTTAACATATATTAATTAAAAAAAATATCAATGTAATGGTTTACATTCCTCAACTAATGATGCATTCAATCTATTTCAATATTATATTATAGTGAATAAAATATATATGAATGGAGAGAAAAATAATAATTCATGTACACAAAGTTAAAATATTAAATCTACACCTTAATATTAATATCATTATATTATTATTTTAGTTTAATATGTGGAGATATATTTGATCTAATTATATTTTTATTAAATGTAAATCTTGAATTTATATTTTAAATTAATTTCTCTTTCAATGAATCGTAAAAAAGAAAAAATTATTACTCTCCTTAATAGAATTTTGATCTATTGATTTTTATTAAACTTTAGCAAAGCATTTATTAATTAGATTTGTAGTAATTAATACTGTTTAAATATTTATTGAGTTTTAATGAAATTAGCCTTGATAAGCAAAAATTGTTGATAGTGTGCAAGTTGGATTTTTTTTCTGTCAGATTTTTTTTTCATTTCATTTGTTTAAGAAATTTATCTTTTATGACGTGATCAAATGATTTTAAATATATTCAAGTTTTTTTTTTTTAACATATTAGAGGATATAAGTTTCAATGCTTGTTTTATATATTTTTTAACCTTATATTTTTATTATTAAAGTTCAAAAGATTTTTTAATGTTATCCAACATCTATTTGTGATGAAGTGCAAGACATGTTTGTTTACAAGATTCTGTTTTTAACAACTTTAATTTGATTGTTGTTAGTTTCAAAGTTTTCGTTTGCATTTAATATTCTCCCTTGTGCCACATTTTTATGATTTTTTTTAAAATTACAAATGAAAAACAATGGTAATCCATTCAATAACTTGTTTGCACGAAATGTTCCCCCCCCCCATTGTGTCATATTTTTTAATAGTATTTTAAATCATGACAGAAAAGCAATTATAATCCATTCAATAATTTATCTGCACAAAATATTTTTTTTCACTTCAAATGAATTTCTTCAGTATTATAACATGTGATTTTCTATACCATCAAAATCTAGCTTAATTATTTGAAGAATGACAGACCTGAAAAATTTTGTAAAAAAGAACTAGAAGTCTGATTATATTTTGTGGTACCACAGAGTTTTGCATTTTTGTTTTATAATTTGTATTAGATATTTAAGAGAATTCATACTTTTTTCTGTTTTAAACTATAATTGCAGAGTTTCCTTGAGTACATAATTACATAAAAACTCTGAGTACATAAAGACGCTAAAAACTTAATGCGGTTCTAATTTTGTGAAGAAATAAAAGTAGTTAAAGTAGCAATATTTTATGTACTAGTAAGCTAATATACTTATACACTCTATAACAAAAAAATCGACGCACCTAGAAGGAGTTGTCCGATTGAAATGAAAATTTGTGGATAGGAAGACAATGTACAGAATAGTAAATGATTAAAATTTCAAAACAATTGAATTTATTGCAGAGTTACAGTAACAAGTTCAATAAGGTGTTGACCCGCCTCTAGCCTGGATACAAGCTGCCACACGGCGTGGCACAGACCGATAAAGCTTCCGGATGGTCTCTTGCGGTATTTCCTGCCAAATTCGATCCAATTGTCGAACGGCGTTAGCGAGCAGGGGGCGCAGCCCACTAGTTATAATAAATATAATAAAACAAATACCTTCCCATATCTTATTGTAATAAAATGGTGTTTGTGATTAGTTTGCCTTATTTCGTATTATTTAAATTCATTACTTTAGCTATAATATCATATATTTTCTTGCTACACTTCCTTCCACATTTTAAAATCACATTCATTCCGATAACATTATATTTTTTGACGAGGCAGATTTTATTAACCAAAAAGTCTACACTTAGGAAATATTAAAGCTTAAAATTTAAATTTTAAGTCGTAAAAAGCTAAATTAATTACTACATTTATACACATATTTTTAGCTGAATTTAAATTTGACATTTTAATTAAATATGAGCTAAAGTTTTTAATTTTTCATTATTTGCTTGATTTACAAAATTTCTAGTCTACAGATTCAACATGTTTTAAAAAAATATAAAGGTTTTTGTATCTTTCAGTATTTCTTCTTCGTTGTAAAGTTCATTTTAAAATGTCAAGTATTCTTCAGACATCTCTTGACAATATAGTAACTTATTAATGATATAGTTAGTGATGATTGACATAAAATGAAGATAGGCAATCCCTAACTTCTTCCATAAACAATATTCACCTGGACTCCTTACCCTCCCTATAATTATTTTAATGCTTATCATTCAATTTCCATAAGAATTGTTATCCATATATGGAACTTTGTTCTCTTTGATCGTCGAGGGCTGAAGGAAATTTGTTATTTATATGCTACATATCTTTTGAAACTTGAGAAAATAAGAAATTCTAATTATTTGTGCAAGAAAAAGAGTTATTCATTTTTAAACAATGTGCTAATAAAAATTTGAGTTTACAAAACGGTGATAAAGATTTTTTTAAATAATGATTTTATGATGTTTTGATATTGCAATGTTTTCGTTCCTGCAGATTTAATTTTAAAAAGTTGTTGATTTTATAATCCGGTGATTTCATTAGTGGTGGTCACTGTATTTGAGTCAAAACATAGGAAGAATAATATGTGCAGCATGTTCTGTAATGACCATCCTTGATTCAAATTTTCAAATCTTTGTCAAAAATGAAGTCTAAATAAGCACACAGATTAGCTGTCCCGTAAACATTATTGAAATTAGTAGAATCTATAGGGAGAACATGAAAATTCGTTAGATTGCCTGAAGTAATTTGGCGCTGTTTCTAATACTTGCCTTTCAATCATTTCTTTTTCCTATGGCAATCAGATTTTGTTGCCCTCCTTTTCACAAGTCATTAAATAGATTTCTTTAAACTTTTTGTTTATTCCTTGTTTAAAGATTAATTTGTGATACTTATATTGTATACCTTTTTAATTGAAGATTCTAACTGTACCTTTAAGTGGGTTAACTTGAGAATACTTTTTAAGGATATACATATATATGCGTGTGTATATATACACCGAAGAACCATTACATTATGAACACCCTCCATCTATAACAATGGGCTCGCCCAGTTTTTTATGGTTTCTCGCCAAGGAACAATGTTTTCATGGGGCACATTAGGACCCATAATCCTCATAGAACAATCCCTGACGTCTGTAAGCTACTTGAATATAGTTGCAGACCAGGTTCACCCTGTCATGGCAACAGTTTTTCCTGCGGTGGATGGTGTTTACCAACAGAATAATGCACCATGTCATAAGGTTCGAATCGTCGAGGAACATTCCAGTGACTTTCAAGTCGTGTCTTGGCCCCCAAATTCACATGACCTTTATCCAATAGAGCATTTGTGGTCCTACTTGGAAAACCAGATTCGTGCTGCCACATTACCCCCTCGCAATGTGAGGGAATTGCAGGACCAGTTGGTGAGCGCTTGATACCAGATACCTCTGACTACCTGTCAGCACCTTATAGAATCAATGCAACGGCGGGTGCTAGCAGTTTTGAGGGGTAAAGATGGTCCTACATGTTATTAGCAGGGTGGTCATAATGCAATGACTCTTCGGTGTATAATTTAAATTATAATGTAGAGCATTTTACAATATATGTCTGCACAATTTTTTTTTAGTGTGGTAAGTCAAACTTATTCTTCTAAATAGTAAGGGAAATTAAAAAAAAAAAAAGGAATGTTTTCTGTGTCACAAATATCAAACGCAAACGGAAAATTTTGAATATAGTGTTTTTAATAATTTTCAAGAAAGAATGTCTGAAAAAGTATAAATTTTTTACAGTTATGATTAATGATATTATTATTAATTCTCTTAGTATTATGAATTAAATTGCCATTAATTACAATGAAACTTTAAAAAAATCACCATAAATTTTTTTTAAAATTTAATTTCTTTTTTTACCGGACAAACTCAAATGATTCGACAATGTTCAATATACTGTTCTTCTTTAGCCCTAACCCAAACAATTGAAAGCATGCTCCTAGCAATTAGCTGAAATATTTATCAACAGCATTATTTCTGAGTGTCTCATAATCGGCACAAACTAGTTCTTTTATCTTAACCTCTTCTACTGATATTGTGACGTCAGTACAGACATTGTAAAGGTTTTTTTGTCACCATAGTCATGATTACCATCCTGATCAACGCATAATCAAAAATTGTCATTAAGTCATCACCCAAAATGCAATATTCTTGGTTACATGCCATAAAATATAAACTAAAAGACATAAACGTTTTTATTTATAAGTAAAATATTTTAATTATACTAGGAATCTCAATGTTAACTTAGATTATCTGTAATACCGAATATGTACTTCTGATGAGATTAGGCGATTAGATTTCTCGAGTTCATCTCAGACAAGAAAAGGAAACTTATCAAATGACAATTTTTTCAGATCAACAAGTATAAGTTATCTCAGAAATAAGAGTTATTTTACAATTTTATGCCCAAGAGACTGACAAAAAACTCAGGGATAATTATATTTATTGTTGCTATCATTAATCCATGTACAGTGCGTAAAGAAAAGAAAAACGGTCCATCCTGAATAATTTTTGATCTAATGATCGGATTTTCACGTTCCAGTAATCATTCTTAATGGCTCGATGGGGTGACCTTAAATATGCTAATTACTAAGTGCAAACGATATTTTAAGTTGCGGAAACAGACACAAAAACTAACCTTCTCTGAATAAACATACCTTTTTTTCCGACGGATTCGGATTTTTGACAGAAAATATATGGGGGGCACCCTCAATTTGAGAAATATGGTCATAATAGTTTGGTCTGGGAAGAGCTCTAAAGTGTGGACTCTTTAAAGTTAATTTTGTTTTTTGTGTACTTAGCTATATAGCTATATCTCAAGATTTTTAATCGAATTGAAAAAATTTTGCAGACAATTATAAAAATCGTTTAGCCAAACATATAATTTCATGCAAAAAATAACCTTTATTAAATATTTGTTATTTTTTTTATCATTTTATTTAACAATGGTCGGAGAAATTTTGAATTGTAAGGAATATAATTGTTTTCATCATTTTAAAGAATATAATGGTGATGTACAAAATGTGAGCAAAATCGGTCGAATAGTTCCTGAGAAATGGAATTTCAAAAAAGTAAGATACTTAAAATTCGATTTCTCAGGAATAATTCGACCGATTTTGCTCACATTGTCTATTTTGCCATAGAAAATTATATGCTTTAAAATGATGCAACAATTTTTGCACTTCTAACTATGGTTCAAAATTTTTTCTACCTTTATTTAATAAAATTATAAAAAATAGTAAATATTTACTAAAAATTAATTTTTGCTTGTAATTATCTTTGAATAAACTGGTTTTATAATTGGGAGCAAACTTTTTTCAATTAGCTTTTAATGTTCTCGAGATATAGCCAAATACGCAAAAAGTGAAATTAAGGGTCGAAACTTTGGCGCGCTCTCCTGACCATATAGCTCCGTCAGGAGACCAAATTTCCGTTGGGACCAAATTTCCCAGATTGTGGCTACCCTCTATATTTTGGTTTTGAGAAATCTAAATCCACCGAAAAAGCAGGGCATGCTTATTCAGCGAAAGTACGTTTTTAAGTCTTATTACGTATCTTAAAATATCGTCTGCGCATTTATTAATTAGCTTATTTGAGGTCACCCCCTCAAGCCATTATGATTGAGGAGTCCTAGAACGTGAAGATCCAATAATTAAATCAATAGTTATTCAAAGTGTTTTTTTTTCTTTTTCTTTTGCTCATTGTTTATCTATTCTGTGACAAAAATGCAAAACATATTGAAATAAATAAATATCTCTGAGTTAATAAATTATCGATTATAAATTAGTAAAAGTTTCTTATTATTTTCCTTTCATTTTTTATTATGATACATAAAAATACATATAATTTAATGTAAAAAGTTCTAAAATATTCATTTATTTGTTAAATATTCATTTATTTAGAAAAACAAAAAAGATTAAGAACAGTATTAAGAGAGCATCATATATTCATTTATTCTTTTAGTCTAAAAGAAAAAAAAAAGAGCACGTTAGGGAGAACATGATGTACAACTAATTGATGATAAAATGCTAAACATATGGAAACTAAATATCTAAGAGATAAAAATTATCGATTATGAAATGATGAATGTTTCTTATTATTCTCCTTTTATTATTTATGATTCACGAAAATGCTTACAGTTTAATGTAAAAAATTCTGAAATATTCATTTATTCGTTTATGAAAAAAATACGAATATTGTTGTGAGAACACCATGTATACAACTAATCGATTACTTATTATTCACCTCCAGATAAATGAGAAGCAAAATTTGAAAATTTTCCTATTATTTGAACACCTTCAGAGATTTAAATATTAGATTAAATATTCGTGATTCTTATTACATTTATTTCAATTATTTCTTTCCTAATGTAAACAAAAATTAAGGAAAGGGATTACCCTTTGCATGTTTAACAGCTGTTTAAACTCAATCGACGAAAGGCTTATATCTCGGTTATTGCATTTTCAGAATTTCTTGTATTACTTTGTTTAGTTCCGGAGCGGTAATAACTCTTACTGCATCTTTTGATTAAGCATAACAGTAAACTTTTAGTTTAAATTAAATTATTACTGGACACTTGTTTAATTTAATGCTTTGGACTTGATGCTATGGAAGATAAATATTCATTAGGTATGTGAACCTTTTTATTACGTAGCATTCATAAAAATGTGAAAATTGATTCCTTTTATATTTCCTTTTCTTTCTTCAAAATATTTAGCAAATAACTTATCTTCGGCAAACTCGTTAATTTTTTTTTGTGCTATATTATTAACCTGTTCACTAGGTTTGACGAAATATTTCGCCATACACGAATTACTACTGCAATTGGCATGGCGACAATTTTCGTCATGAAAATTACTTGAGGTGTGAAGATATTACTCATAACTATGATGAAAAGAGTCCTCGTTTAACAAATTGAAAAAAAATGGGAATGTAAACGGGTAGAATAATTATTTTTTTTTCTTCTTTATGAATTTTATCTATAACAACAGTCACACTGTTTCCCTAATTGTTTTTCAAGCAATTGCCTGTTCATCCAGTAAAATAGAATTTATGTTGTTAAGTGTTTAAATGACTAAAATTTGATCAGCGTATTTTTTTTCCAACTGATTCTCGTTGGCTTCCATATGGTATTATAAGTATTATAAATATAAAAAAATATACATTCAAATATCTGTCGTAGTTCTGGCTCTTTGCAAACTCGAGCTCTTTGGCAAATCCTGATCTTACCAAATCATAGCCATCATTTTACAATGCGCCATGCCAATTAGAAATGTCTCTAACATTTTCCAATCAGCCTGATACTCTCAAGGCTTATTGTAATAAGCCCTGATACATTTAAAATAGCAAGTAAATATACCATTCGTTGCTCAATCAGCCTGATTTATGCCATTATGTTAACAATGAGCCTGAATATTTTTATACTAATTAGAAAATGCATGGAATTATCCGAAATTTTTAACTGTATAAGTATCCAATCAGCCTTGCTTAATGAATTTGATTTACTACATTTCTCAATCGAGTTTTACTTAATAGAGACTTACATGGCTCATTGTATTAGCATTACAAAACTCATTGTAATAAGGTAATTCAAATTCAGGCTGAAACTTCGAACAATTTTTGATTCGCTTTAAGGCTTACGGGCTGATTATGACGAGTCTGAAAAATATCAGGCTAAGCAGAGAATACTGGAGGAAACACTTTCAGTTAGCTTGGAGTTTTGAAAAAGTTGCAAAATGCCGATTTTTTTAATTAGCTTACGATGCATCTTGCCTTTTTACATAAATTTAAAAAAAATGAGGATTGTTAAAAGAGCTTCAATTTCTGATTGGCTCTAATGAAAAAAAAAATGTTTGAAGATTGTTGAAAGAGTTTCAATTTCTGATTGGTTCTAATTAATAAAAAAACGCTTGAAGATTGTTGAAAGAATTTCAATTTCTGATTGGTTCTAATTTAAAAAAAATTCAAAATAAAAAGTAATATTTTTAAAAACCACGTTTTAGTAGTGGAGAATAATAATTAAGAAAAAAATTGAAAAACGAAAAACGTGGGGCGCATGAAATACATAACAGTAATGTTATATTAGTGTGTGTATGTAAAATAG
>NC_092208.1:17443096-17493028 GCF_043381705.1 Parasteatoda tepidariorum
ATGTACATACATTCATGTATTGTACGTGCATATATAGTACATATGGATATGCATACATGGAACATACGTGTATTGTACATGTGTGGATACATTCATTGGACATATATACATTGCACCATATGCAAAGATAGGGATAGCATGCATGTACACATGCAAAATTTGTACGAAAGAATTATGTCCAATATATTAATGCACATATGTACTGTATATGTACACACATATGTACATTATATGTTCATTTCATTATATGTACATTACATGAATATACATTTGTACGCTATATGTATATACATCTGTACAATATATACATCTGTACAATATATGCATCTCAAATGTGTGTATGTACATACGTTATGCATGTCGAATGTATGTATGAATATATGTAAAATATAAATACGCCCAATGTACGTACAATCGTACACAAATGTATTATGCATATTTGGATACATACATTGAGCATGAACATATTATGTATATGTACATAAATACACTGGACATGCATATCATGTACATGTATACATACATATATTGTACATACTACATATATACCTATATTGTACATGCATACATGTATTATACTGTTCATAAATAAATTGCACATGCATGCATGGGACATACATTGTACACACAATGTATGTATGTTCGTACAAGCAATAAGTACTTGTATATACATGCTTACATGAACATAGATATACATTTTACATACACAAATATTTGCATAAAATGCATATATTCGTCGTGTATAAATGTACATGTCTACATTGTTTGCACATACATACGTAATTATTATCTATATACATACGTACATATATTTTATACTTACAATATAAGTGTATGTACGTGTGTGTGAAACTAAAATGTCTGAACATATGCACTAGATAAAATCATATGTACATACATTTTAGTTACATTCATTTCTACGTATACGAATACGTACAAAATGCAGTACATGTAAATACGTGCAAAATGTATTATTATAAAATACATTATACTATCTACTGTAAAATATAATCATTTATAAGAATAAGTCTTGTAATAGTGTATTTAGATTACATGTAATCATAATTACATGCAATCAAATTACATGTAATCAAGTTACATGTAATCAAATTGCATGTAATCATGATTGCATGTAACATATATTTTGATTACTTGTAATCATAATTACCCGTAATCGTTTTTGTTGTGATTACTTGTAATCGCAATTACTTGGAATCATGATTACAAGTAATTGATTACTGTAATCAAAATTGTAATCATGATTACAGCTGTAATTAAACTTTGTAATCACGATTACAAGTAATTGATTACTGTAATTAATATTGTAATCATGATTACAGCTGTAATCAAAATTTTTGAAAATTGTAATCATGATTACAAGTAATTGATTACTGTAATCAAAAAATGTAATCGATTACATTTTTGGCCAACTCTGTGAAGTGCAAATTCTTGAGCTCAGGTGTAGTGTAATAGGATATTTCACGCATGATCAGTTTTTTCAAGAGTGAACTCCTATTTAAGGAGGCAGGTAACTTCTTTAAAAATTCTAATTCGGAAAAATACTTCTTATTTTACAAATGTTATTAAACATGTGCATTTTTTAAATGATTATTTATATAATTTTCACATTCGCCATTAGTTTTCCGCTGATGAAGCAAAAACGAAGACCCTAGTAAGCAGCCAAAAACTAAATCATTATGAATTATTATCTTTTAACTTTTTTTTTAATTCTCCAACCTTGCTATTTAAACTCTATGATCCGCTGTAATATGTTTTTGTTTGAGTCAAAATATTGGCATTTTTTATATTTTTTACAATTAACATTCATCAACATAGCTCAAGAAATTAAAATTTTAAAAAATTTGAACTCATTTTTTCAGAAAGCGAATCTCTAACAATACTTCGGTGATTAATAAAAAAATAATTTAGCACGATTTCTGAGTTAATTTATCCTCTAAATACTCCCCCCTCAATTTAAAATTCGATGATAAAATTGATTAGTTTTTGTAGAAAGAGACCGTTACAAAGCAACTGAAATAAAAGAACTGATAATAAAGAATACATAAAAGTTTGCTACAAAGTACACTACACTAAAATATATAAAAGTACACTACACTAAATAAATTATTTGTATTAAATAATCAAAATATAAATTTACGAAATATTTATTTGTTTTATGTAGTTTTTACATTTAAAAATGAGAAGTATTATGGCATTCAGCTAATTTATGCTTTACAATATTTGCAATGTTCGAAATGCTTAAAAGGTATCCACTTAAATCCTAAAGGAAGGAATTCAAACATTTTGATTCTATTTATAGTTTTCGATTAATTAAGCCACAGATTATTTAACCAATGAATGTCACTGACTTATTGATCAAAAAGTTAAATTATTAATTTAACTCAGTAAAACTTAAAAGAGTTATCTACCACATATGCATTAAGTTTCAGATAATTTCGTTTACACTCATGTCCATAAATTAAGGATAATGAAGTTCAGGCACAAAAAGAGACAGAAGCCAAACAAATTTGACTTACTTGTAAAGTCTATGTATTAAACAAAAGGTAAAGAGCAAAAAAGATGCTATATGTTTGACATAATTAATAAAAATGGCGATTTTTACTCCCTGGAGCAAATTTCAAAAAAGAACCTATTTACAAAAAACAGTATAACATGGTTAGTATGATGGTTAATACGGAGTATGTCTCCCGGACGATGCAATACAGGCCGTACAACGCCTAGGCATGCTGAGTATCAAATTATCAATCTGATCTTGGGGAATATTGGACCACTCATCAAGCAATGCCCTCCGAAAGTCCGGTAGACGGGTGGGAGGGGGTTGACGGGCTGCAATTCGTCGGCCAAGCATATCCCACACATGCTCTATTGGATTCAAGCCCGGTGAGTATGCTGGTCAATCCATACGTGTGATATCTTCCGATTGAAGGCATTCGTCTACAATGTTTGCACGGTGAAGACGGGCGTTGTCGTCCATAAACAGAAATTCAGCACCCATGGCGCCCCGAAACAAACTTACATGTTGTTCCAGAATGACATCCCAATAGATGTGGCCTGTCATCGTTACACTCTGAACATGCAGGTCAGTTCTGGAACCAAGAATAATTCCTCCCCAAACGAGCCATCCTGCACCACCGTAACGGTGTCGTTCAATGGTGTTGTCTTGGTGGTAACGGGTACCTGGCGCTCTCCATATGAAAGTCCGGCGAGAATCAAACTGCAAACTAAACCTGGACTCGTCGGAAAACATCACACAAGATTACTGTTGCGGTGTCCACAATGCATGCTCTCTACTCCAGTGTAATCGCAGGCGACAGTGAGTTGCGGTAAGTGGAACACATCTGACAGGCCTACGAGCATATAGACCAATGTGCCCTAAGCGTCTGTACACGGTCTGCCTTGAAACTGTCGTACTGGTAGCTGAAGAGAGCTGACGAGACAGGTCTGATGCTGTGCTCCGTCTGTTTCTTTTTGCAGTAACTGCATTACCGGTCTTCATTCGGTGGTGTAACTCGGGGGCGACCTGTGCTGTAACGTCTACTCACATTACCATCATCTTGGAATCGTTGCCAATGCCTGGAGATGACACTTTGGGTGATTCCAAGTTCCTCGGATACTTCCAGCTGGGTGCGCCCACATTTCAGTCGTCCGATGATTCTGCCACGTAAAAAGTCATCCAAATGCTTCCTTTGTGCAATAACTATGCGGCTATTGCACTGAAAGGCTTTTAAAGTGCTTGTGAACAATTTTACTTCTTTGCCACCATTCCTTATATACCCCTCTCTTACACTCTCGCCCTAGTGACGTACTACCAGCGTCATCTAGTGGTTTCCTGTAATTTGCATATTCTTCTTCAGGATGTGTGTGATAATTCTGCACGTAAAATTTTAATTTTAGAGTTTGATTTCCGTGTGATTCTGAATTATCCTTAATTTATGGACATGAGTGTATTAAACATTTTTACATTATATAAAGTGGTGGGATGAATAGTTCCTACCAACAGCATTAATTTTTAAATATTGTTGCTAAGCTATTTTTTCATCTATAATTTCTACGACCATCTTCTAATAATCTCAGAAAATAAAAAAAAATACCAATGAAAGAATTTGTTTGCATAAATGCTGGAAATAGTTAAGGGTAGAGGGGTCTCATTATTTTCTCTAATTCAACAATTAAAACTAGAAAAATTCTAATTTCAACAATTAAAACTAGTAAAATTAGCAAATCTCTAAATAATCTACAACTGCAAAATACAACGATAAACTCTAAATGAAATTGACTCCAATTTCTGACGAATTTTAATTTTTTCAAAAATTTGAAACTCTTTTTTGTTTTGTTTTTGATTTGACCTTTCATTTAAAAAGTCACGAATCTAGTCCTTCGTTAAAAAGTCAAGAATCTAGAAGAACACTGTGGTATCAGTATCGATCGTAATGATAAAGTTATCATTAAATTTAAAATTAAATTTTGAAGCCCAACATTTCGTGATCATAAATTTACGAGTTTTTGAAATTAAATATTGAATGTTGAGGTGAATATAAACATAATAAAATGCATCTTCTTAGTTTTACCCTCACATTTTTAACTTCTTAAGGATCTTACGAACTCTACTTAAAATGGCTATCGTATCAGATATCGGTAGTAATCGTCAGAATAGTAAAATAAGTTTTTAAATAAAGGAATAAAACAAAGAAACTTTAGTAACCATATTTGGTGATAAATAAGTAACTGATCGCAATCGAAGAGCTTAGGGAAGAAACATGTTTGCAAAAGTCAGTTTCGGAATTTATACATAAGGATACTATTTGCAAATCCTATACTTATTTCAGAAAACCATGTAACCTAAATATTTGTCAGAATGAAATATTTAGGTTTCATGGATAAAATTGATATATATATATANAAATACCGTGAATTTTTTAAAACCCTCTGATTGCGCATCAGAATCGCACTCCAAATTTTTTGCAGGACCTCTTTTTTCTTTTCCTTACCTGAAAAACTTGAACTAAAGGTGTAAAAGCAATTAGCCCTACAACTCTTCATAAATTTATAATAACTTAAGTAAATTTGGTTTTAGTACATCATTTTTATACAAATAACATCTTTAAAAAAATAAAAAAATATCAATAAAAAAGTTCAACGTTCAAATTTTGAAATATTGGAAAATCAAAAATAATTTCATTTTCATTTCTTCATTTTAAATTCAAATTTTATTTTTAAAGTATTAAAACGAGTACTATTTTCTATGCCCAGAAAGCAGATCCAAAAATTCCATTCTTGGTTGCCTATAGCAGCAGAGACGCACAATGTTATGACGTCTCGTCATTCATTCAGGTTCTTAATGGTTGTTTTAAAATGTTTCACTTTCTATGGCGATGTAATTTCGCATTTTTTTAAACTTTTGCCATATATATAAATCTTTATTGTGACCCAATTTACGACCCAATTTTTTCGAAATTTTGTAAGGATCAGGATTCCAAATATGTAAAAAAAAATGTTTATTCAGAGAAAGTAAGTTTTTGTGTCTGATTTCGTAACTTAATTAATAGTTAGCACTAATTAATTAGCATATTTGAAAGCATCCCCAGGAACCATTAAGATGGACACTTAGTTCGTGAAAATCTGATCATTAGAACGAAAGTTAGTCAGGGGGATTCGTTTTATTTTTGCTGACTGTACAACTAATTGATGATTAAATGCTAAACATAATGAAACTACATATCTAAGAGATAAAAATTATCGATTATGAAATGATGAATGTTTCTTATTTTTCTCCTCTTATTATTTATGATTCATGAAAATGCTTACAGTTTAATGTAAAAATTTCTAAAATATTCATTTATTCGTTTATGAAAAAAAAAAATACGAACATTGTTGTGAGAACACCAAGTACAACTAATCGATTACTTATTATTCACCTCCAGATAAATGAGAAGCAAAGCTTTAAAATTTTCCTATTATTTGAACACCTTCAGAGATTTAAATATTAGATTAAATGTTCGTGATTCTTATTACATTTATTTCAATTATTTCTTTCCTAATGTAAACAAAAATTAAGGAAAGAGATTACCCTTTACATGTTTAACAGCTGTTTAAACGCAATAGACGAAAAGCTTATATCTCGGTTATTGCATTTTGAGAATTTCTTATATTACTTAGTTTAGTTCCGGAGCAGTAATAACTCTTACTGCATCTTTTGATTAAGCATAACATTAAACTTTTAGTATAAATTAAATTATTACGGAACGTATACCGAATTCAATGTTTTGGACTTGATGCCATGGAAGATAAATATTCTTTAGGTATGTGAACCATTTTAGTTATATTACGTACCCTTCAGAAAAATGTGAAAATTGATTCTCTTTTTATACTTGCTTTTTTGACCCCAAAGTTTAGCAAATAACTTATTTCTGACAAACTCATAAATTTTTTTCGTGCTATATTATTAACCTGTTAGCTAGCTTTGACGAAATATTTCGCCATACGCGAATGGCTATTGCAATTGACATGGCGACAATTTTCGCCATGAAAATAACTCGTGAAGATATTACTCATAGCTATGAAGAAAAAAGTCCTCATTGTAAGACGAGATGAACAAAACTGTATCTCTCCCGTTTATCATATTGAAACAACGTGAATAGAAGCCGGTAGAATAATTACTTTTTTTTTCCTTATGAATTTTTACATCAGTCACACTATTTCTCTAATTGTTTCTCAAGCAATTGCTTGTTCATCCAGTAAAATAGAATTTATGTTGTTAAGTGTTTAAATGACTAAAATTTGACCAGCGTAATTTTTTTCCAACTGATTCTCGTTTGCTTCCATATGGTATTATAAGTATTATCAATATAAAAAAAAATTCAAATATCTGTCGTAGCTTTGACTCTATGCCAATTCCGATTCTTTGCAAGCATTAGCTCTAGCTCTAGTGCCAACTCCGGGTCTTAGCAAATCATAGCCATCATTTTACAATGCGCCATGCCAATTAGAAATGTCTCTAACATTTTCCAATCAGCCTGATACTCTTAAGGCTTATTGTAATAAGCCCCGATACATTTAAAATACTAAGCAAATACATCACCCGTTGCTCAATCAGCCTGATTTACAATGATCCTGAATATTTTTATGCTAATTAGAAAATGCGTGGAACTATCCGAAATTTTTAACTGTTTAAGTATCCAATTAGCCTTGTTTAATGAATCTGATTTACTACATTTCTCCATGCAGTTTTACTTAATAGAGACTTACATGACTCATTGTATTAACATTACAAAACTCATTGTAATAAGACAAATAAAATTCATGCTGAATCTTAGAGCAATTTTTTATTCGCTTTAAGGCTTACGGGCTGATTATAACGAGTTTGAAAAATATCAGCCTAAGCAGAGAATACCGGTGGAAAAACTTTAAGTTAGCTTGAAGTTTTGTGAAAGTTGCAAAAAGGCCGAGTTTTTTAATTAGCTTACGATGCATCTTGCTTTTTCATGAAAAAAAATGAAGATAGTTGAAAAAGTTTCAATTTCTGATTAGTTCTAATTAAAAAAAAAAGCATTTTGAGAAACAATTCTACAGCTTTTTTTTAAATATAAGTATTTGTATTGTAAATGGTTTTTTATAATGGGCTATTATAATATACTTCATGACTATATAAAATATTTTGTATTTAATTATTAATTTTAATATTTATTAAGAAATTTATATCGTCATTTGTGATTTTTATTCATCAAACTTCATATTTTAATGTAAAAAATCAGATAAAGCAGATTTTCTTTTTCAAAATTTATTAAAACATTGTTATTAAATATACACATCTAATTATTACAGATAAATTCTAAAATAAATCGTATACATATTTACAGATAAACATAGTTGAACGTAAGTAATCTTCATAAGATTTCTCACGTCTAAAATGCAGTACAAACTGAAGAAAAATAGAAATTATTATATTCAGTAAAATTCTAAGATTATACAAATGATTATTTCTAACAAAAAAAGCATAGTTAGAAAACAGAGAGGAAATAGGAACATAGAAACACTAATGATTATTTGATTTCAGAATTTGTGTTAAAGTGACTAAGTTGTACTTTTTGGGCCCTTTAGTTTAAAATTGCTTCATATGTTTGTGATGCATGCTAAATATAAATAAAGCTAAACAACCTGAAAAGAGTAGAAACATGCTTTTCGCTCTTTTCATGCTGTTTATATTTTGAAATATTCCAATAATTCTTGTTAATTGTTTGTAAAATTCTTTTATTTTTTCCAAGTATATTATGCATGCCCCACACACACTATTCTTTTTGAAATTTCTATTTTGCTTTAATATTTGGTCTAATCTTGTTTCCCTATCCTGTTGTTCAATTCCTTTTCCATTGTAGTAACTTGTTTCTAATTTTTTCTGCATATCTGTGTATCCCTTTTTCATTCTCTGTTTTTTCAATAAAGAATATTCTTCATTATGAAACTGGAGTAATCGGTCTGTACTTTGGGACATTATTTGTACTCTTATCGCGTTGTTTAGCTTTGCTTATAACATATACAGGGTGTTCCACAAAGACCGACTTTAATATGTATTTTACAATCCTTATCAAAAGTAAAAACAAATAAAAAGCTCACAGATCGGTGTCGTAAAATAATATTTAAGCGTGGAAAAAACAAAAACACTACCGAAATCTGACAAAGGGAATGCGTAAGGAATAAGATAGGTTTAATTGATTAAACACAGCGGGATTGAAAGACAATTATCAGAAACACTTTCAATTAATACTAATTTGCCAATTAAAACCAAAAACCCTAATTACACATGATTTGATATTCATTACATTTGCCTTCTTTTCCTGTAGTTTGCGAGATTTTGATAGCGTTTTCGTTTTTTCCTTGATTAGATATTAATAAGCGATCCTCATGTATATACTTGTCTGCTTTCATTTATAATAAGAAATCTAAAATTACAGATTAAGGACGGCCTTTACGGAACACCCAGTGTGTCAATGAGATGTGTTCTTAGTTGATCTTTCAGCCCCGTCCCCTTTGTTCCTTCCGGAGCTTCAGAATTCTCTACAGTTATGTTTCCGAAGAAAGTGTAATATTTTAATATTTAAATTTTTTTAAAAGCTTGAGCACACATGGGTGTTAAGGGAGAAATGTCTAGAGAAAATTTATTTCTAGATCAGGCAAATGCTGATAGATTTTTACGATAAACAAGTTTTTAAGTAGCGAATTTTTTGTTTTGATTGCCGTTAATATTTTTTTAATATTTAATTTGCAATTTTAAGTGCTTCTTTTTCTTTCAACATTAGATTTCGCAATCTCTCTCGTTTTCACTGATTATGCAACAAATAAGTGTTTTAAAAAGATTTTTACTCGTAACGTATTGAAAACGAGTTGTCTTTCTTCTGTTAAGATATACTATAATTGAGATATACTTTAAAGATTAACTTTTTGATAATTTAACTATCTCATTAATAATAAGTTTATGCTGACATGTATGAAATGTTGACATTCTATGGAAATTCTTCACAGTATTGAATGTCTGGCATTTTTAGACAATACATGAATTATGATAATTATTGTATAATTTGCCTAATCTTTGATTGAATTGCTCAGGCATTTTTTCAGAATAACAAATGCTTTTTAGGCAAATTATGATACATTAGAATTACCTAATATTTTGCCTGTAGTAACTGTATAGAACGTGTTGGCTATGTGTGAAATTTCAATTCGATATTTTTTAGTCTTACTTTGGTATTTTATGTAACATTGGATTTTCTATACAATGACTAATCATTCACAGATTTCACACATTGATGATAATATTTACAATACGGCACCAATATCCCCAAAAAGTACGACTTGAGTGTTTCTGAAATCAAACATTAGTTTCTTCCAAAATTTCAAATAAATTACTTGGCAGTGAATTATAAATGAAATTGTTTTTAGAATGCTATGATGTGATGAATTGATACAATAAATTGCAAAATTTGATGAAAACTAAACAAAATTTGATAACTTGGACATTCTTTTAAAATATCCTTCTATTATTTGACATCATGTTTTGTTTACTATATCAGCGAGATTGTTAATTAAACTCGCTACGAATCGAAATACAAATTAAGGCACATATAGAGTATCACAATTTGTACGTTACGTATTTGTACGTTAAAATTTACCAGAATATCTTTGGAATTTTACCGAAATTTACTAAAAAAACATATCTGTTTACAAATTTCATGCCAAAAATTTTTTTTTCAGACGTCTTGAAGGAAAAAAAAAGAAAGAATTACTTCCTAAAGTAAAGATGCGGTATCAGAATTCTTGAGAAAAATATTCTTTCACAGCCTAAATTTTTTTTCGTCACTAGAAAAATTAATTTTTATAAACTAAATAACACACGTTATGTGTGTTATACATGTCTTCAATATGTGTTTCAAAAATCAAAGGAACAAATAAAAATATAAGACTAATTAACAAATATATTAATACAGCAGTATACATTTTCTGTAATGTCTTTCATAGTTTATTTTACATGGAAATAAAGAAAAAAAGATGAAGTGAATATCTTTATGATTATGATATTCATTTTAAATATGAAGCTCGAAAAATATGTTAATCAAAACAATTCAATAAAAGACTCAATAGTCAACAGGAATGAAAATGTATGAAAGAAACTCCAATGATTAGATGAGCTAATAATGTGGTTGTTTGACCTTGGGTTGATTTAGATTAGCATACATAATACGAAATTTTTTAGAAATGTTAAATCAATTATAATAATAAATAAATATTCATAAAAATGGCTGTAATGATAAATGCAGAGTTATAAATGTTATATGTAAAAAGTAAAATGCAATAAAATTTTTTAGTGTTATGTGATTTAGAAGTAAACATCGGATACTATAGCAAACACTTTGTTAAATCATTTAAAGATAAACAAAAACTGCAATAGCAAATTCAGTGCTAAATCATATAGAAGTAAATTTTAGTTGTCGTTATTTATGACATTTCTGTAGTAAATAAAAATTGAAAAATTAGAGCTGTTTCAGAAAAATTTAAGAGCATTTCTTTTAAGAATTAAAAGCAAAATTATTGTTTATGGAAAGTTTTGAAATACATAGCCTTGACCGGACTTAAAACTTTTTGTACAGATGTTACTATTTTCTTAGATGTGCAGAATTCATAAATAAAAATAAAACCTGTTTTCTTAGCATTAGAGATAAAACTTTATAACACTTAAAAGTTTGAAAATATTTGTCAAATCAAATAAATGCTATATTTACAAAAAAGCGTTAAAATGAATTGTAAAATGTCGCTATATTTTCCTTTAGTAATTCGAACAATGTTTTTGCTTTATTTTGATAATTTCTCAGACTTTATTTGGCACAAAAGAAAGTAGAGTATCTACGTTTAAATATTAAAAAACAATGATATTAACTGTTTTTATCATTTAAAGCAAAAAGATAATGAAGATCGTTTTGTTAGATGTTTAAGAAAAACACCACTGGGGAAATTTAAAAAAAACATGATTTTTTTATTATTTTAACTTGAACATAATTCGGCAGTATGCAATTTTTGAGACAGGCTTTTTAAGACCTTATATTATCATTTAATAAATAAAAAGTCTGGAGAAAAAATCCTATTTGCAACTGAAACGACGTTATTTGTTTTGCGGACAGTTAAAATTTCAAATAGGTATAAAAGAAAAATTGAAGTTGTAATTTATTTCAACCAAACCCTTGTCAGTTCAAATATTTTACTTCTTTCTCATTTATATGAATTTTAACGTAAATTTTTAGATCAATATTCTCAGGTCTGCATACTGTCGAAGTGTAAAAATGATAATTTTTGAAAATTTGACACTTATGAAATTTTGATAAATTAACTAAAATAGTATTTTCATGAACTTAAGCTTTAAAGATTTTTTGTATAAGTTACTATCAAGCCACTTCCTTATTCCAACTAGCATGACTGACGATACTACGAGCACTGTTCCAGCTATTGTATAAGTGTCAGGTGTATCTTGGAATAGCGTCATGTCCAAAATAAATGCTAGGATTATATCGCCAGCAGCCATAAGAACTGAAACAGGTCCTGCCTCTTCCAATTCAAGGGCTAATGTCAGTGCCAGTTGGCTTAAAAAACTGAAGACACCAACAGCAATAACAAGCAATTGATGAACTCCACAAAAGGCTAAGGTGAACTCTCCAAATGCTAGAGTTAACAAGGCATTGATGATTGTTGCCACAATACCAAAGTTAAAAAGTATAATGAAAACGTTTACATCATGGAGTTTTCTTAAGACGACATAAACACCACTTTCAGTTAGTATGGATCCTAGAGAGGCTAGTAAGCCTATAACGCTTTCTTTCGTATAAACATCAGTTCTGTTGGCCATTAATAATGGCACTTTGCTGACTAATGCCACTCCTACAACAGAAATAGCTATTGCTATGATTTGGAATGTGCCGCACTTTTCTTTTAGGAAAATCCTTGCAGCAATAGTTACAAACACAGGTACACTAGATGTCAGCACAGTAGCGTCTGACAAAGGCAAATACCTGAAGGAAATGAAAGACAGGTATACAGTGATGGCATCGAAGAATCCACACAGCAGAAGCCAGTATTTAGTGGAAGATTTGGGTCCCAAAAGATTGCCACCTTTTTTTACCACCATAGGTAAAGCGAAAACAGCGATCGCAATGTATTGATTACATGCCACTTGGCCAGGATCAAGTTCTTCTAAATATTTCACACTTGCTGCACATGCGGCAAAAAATAATCCTGAGAACAGACCATAGGTGAGGCCTAATAGAAGATTTTTTGAAAGCTTTTTCTTCTTAACTGGTGCCACATTTTTTTCATCACTAAACTCTAAGATGCTCGATGGAGGTTTTTGCTTCAGTGGAATATCATTTTTTGTTTCCGAAGAGCTTTTATTTCTCACTCCCATAATGGGATTTACAAGTTTCAATGGCAATTCGTCCCATATGCAATTCTTCGCAGCTTGTGAGGGGTCCAATGAAAATGAACCTAAAAAATAAATTAAAAGCAATAAGTATCGAACTAAAGTATTCAAAGGAAGTTCATATTTACGAAACAAATCGAATTTTTTTGTAGAACCAGGGACAATGCAATCTGATTTTACAGTATCAATGTCTAGAAGTCTGGTTTTACTTAATTTTTAGCCATTATACCTCTCTCGTTTAATTTCTCTCTAAAATAGTTTTGTCTTATTTTATTTATAAAAATATGACATTTTAAATTTGACAAGTCATCGTGCAATGTTGTCTCCGTGTTAAATGAAATGTCATTCCATTTAGAATCAATAAACGGGAAGCATGCATAATAGTCGGTAGATACGTGAAAAGAAGTCAAAAACATTTATCAGGTCATGAACTCAACATACTACTTAGTAGTATAAAATGCAGANCCAATAGAAGATTTTTTGAAAGCTTTTTCTTCTTAACTGGTGCCACATTTTTTTCATCACTAAACTCTAAGATGCTCGATGGAGGTTTTTGCTTCAGTGGAATATCATTTTTTGTTTCCGAAGAGCTTTTATTTCTCACTCCCATAATGGGATTTACAAGTTTCAATGGCAATTCGTCCCATATGCAATTCTTCGCAGCTTGTGAGGGGTCCAATGAAAATGAACCTAAAAAATAAATTAAAAGCAATAAGTATCGAACTAAAGCATTCAAAGGAAGTTCATATTTACGAAACAAATCGAATTTTTTGTAGAGCCAGGGCAATGCAAGACTGAGGGTTAAAAAGAAGAATTCTGATTTTACAGTATCAATGTCTAGAAGTCTGGTTTTACTTAATTTTTAGCCATTATGCCTCTCTCGTTTAATTTCTCTCTAAAATAGTTTTGCCTTATTTTATTTATAAAAATAAGACATTTTAAATTTGACAAGTCATTGTGTAATGTTGTCTCCGTGTTAAATGAAATCTTATTCCATTTAGAATCAATAAACGGGTAGCATGTATAATTACCGGTAGATACGTGAAAAGAATTCAAAAACATTTATCAGGTCATCTCAACATACTACTTAGTTAGTGTAAAATACAGATGGCTTAATAGTAATAAAAGAAAAAATATAAGTATGATACGAGTCAAAAATTACACCTATCATAATATTGATCCCATCAACTAACTTATTTTAAATGATTGATTCTCGTTAAATCTGTTGAGTCGCAAAGTCCTCTATGTTCCCATAGCAAATCAATATCTTTGGAGGTTCTGATCCAGGAGTTTACTTGTCTTGTGGATTGGTTTAAAAACACAAGGCAGCGGAATTGTACAGTAGTAATCGTAAACCCAAAATTGGGTCAGGTTTTCAGCGATGGATATAAAATATTATGGAGGATTATAAAGTTTTTTCTGCTACAATATGTTTTGTTACTTTTTATAGCCTACAAAATATTTCAAAATTTTACCGACGTGTTCAGAGGAGTGACAAAAAGAGGAAAACTTAACATAAGACAATGGGTCGAGAGTGTTAATATTAGGAGTGTTAATATCACTTTGAGACTATTAATATCAGGAAAACCCCTTGGTTAAAAATTGACCTTGTAAAACAACTACAAAAGATGCTGTAAGCTTTCAAAGTACAAAAAAGATGTCATTGATTAATTATTGCAAGAGTTGTCCGAAATCATTAGACTATCAACAACGACATAAAAACGATTCCCAAATACGTTTGAAGATGCCAGGTGTAAATTTAACAGAACAGAATGTAATATTGAAAAAATCAATTTGACAAATCTGAATTTAATTATATTTTCTAAAACATACTAGAAAAATAATAGATAAATCATATTTATGGATTTAAATATAAATTATGCAATTCAATGAATAAATTGTTCTTTACCTTTGAAATTGAAAGTAATTTAGTTGTTTCCTTTTCTTATATTTAGAATTTATGCCGAGACTTGAACAAAATACACATAAAACTGTACTAAATCTTTCGATAAAATGTATTTAAAATAAAAGCTCATGTAACTAGTTAAAAAATATAAACCAGGTAGTTTTTGTTTTCATGACCTTGTTTGTTTTGATCACATGATATATCACAAAATATGATATTTCTAAGAAGTATTCTCTTTTTAACAGTAAAAAATTTGGATTAATATTTATTGCTATTAAGATAAACAGATCAAAATCTGTGAAATCAAAACATTTTGAAAAATATTAAAGAGGAAAGATGTTTATGTTTATACATAGTTCCACATCTATACATCATAGTTCCATAGTTCTACGTCTATACATTGTTCCACATGTCTCTCCCGAGAAATAATTTAGTTACAGTATAGAAGTTATGTTTACGGTTCTTTACAACTAAGAATAATTGATATATGAATAAATAAACTAAAAATGGTGCTGGTTAAACAATATTTAATTAAGTGACGATGATCGTTTGCCGTTAATTTCTTTAAACATCTCTCTTAATTAAAGTTTCCGACTCTGTGAAAATCGACAACTTCGGCAAAAATTTTTGATATTTTTATTATTATCCATATTTGAATTTTAGTTCATAAGCTTTAAGAAACCTATTAAATTTTCATCATCAACTTTTAGAAATGGAGTTTGAATAAATTAAATAAATAATCCGAAGAAACTTAAATGGTGATATATTATTTATTAAAACCATATAAAAGCTTCATTCGCTTGAAAAATATGAAAGCAGCAGCCGGCATGTTTCAAGCTCTCAAAAGCAGGCTCCCATTTTCAAGACTTTACCAGACGTGAATGAGAAGAAACAAAAGTGATTTGAAATAAAAATAAAGAAGGTAAAGTTGCCAACAGGAAAGGGAAAAATAATGGGGAGAAACAAGACTAGAAAAACCACAGTAGCTGAGCCACAATGGCCGAGAGACTCAAATCAGGGTAAAAAAGTTCTTCCCCGCTCTATGGAGAGGTGGTGAGGAACTAATGTCTTAAACAAGGGAATCAGCAGTCATATGAATAACAAAAGATTCCAGGAGGTCAAGATGAGCTGATGCGACTGGGTGGAATTAATTTATAATTGTCAAAATTGAATTTATACCCAAGATTCCAACAGAGTGCAGCAATTGATGATTTCCCGAATTATTTGTAGCCGACATATCTATCGAGTTTCTTAAGATTCCTATCAATCTGAATACAGATTTTTTACAATGTTAGCAAAGTTTTGCACAAAAGGTTATGATCTATGCGTGAATTTATTAAATTTTAGTTCAAAACACAATATCGATTCAGAAAAAAATGCTTGGAATTTATGCATTATACTTCGTTACGGAGCTGTTGGCGAGACATGAAAAATTAGTTTCTGAGTTCAAATTTGCAATTGAGTGCAAATATTAAATGATTTTTTAAACTTTACTTTAAATTTACTTACCAAAAATAAAATTAAAATTAAAAAAAAAATCTTTTGTCAAAAATATTGTGTTTTAAACTTGTCAGATTCCTTAAGAGATTATTGAATTCTTGAGGCTAAGGAGGAAATGAGGACATTGAATCATGATTTTATTAGCTAGGAAAAAAAATATTTGTTTTTAAATTTTAAACTTCATATAAAGAGCTCAGTGTACTTTGTTTTCATTTGTAGGACATTTAGCTGATGGTTTTTGGTGATAAAGAATTTTGTTTCCACGAAAAGAAAATTAAAAAAAGTAAATTTTTATTTTTGATATCCCTTCTATCTTATAAACATTTGATCTTGTTTTCCAGCAATAGTATACTTGATAATCGATTTTAAAAATCAATTTTCCGAAGCAAATAAGAAATAGTTAAGGGGAATTCATATTTCTTCGTATATAAATGAATTATTAACTTATAAGTTAATCTATCAAATATCGAAATCATTCCTTATTTAACTTATGATGACAGCCAAACGTAACAGGATCTCTATTGTTCATTGATTAAAACTACACTGAGGAAAAATTATGGTGTAATGGTTTTATATGGTTTTATAATGTGTGATAAAGTTTGGTAAGTGTGGTAGAATTCGGTAATTTTTCATGATGCCGTAAAGCATAGCATAAAAACCATTTATTCGGTTAAATTTATTTTTCGGTTTTGTATTTTTTACTAAATGTATAGTAACAAGGACCATAAATTTGAAAACCACAATTTCCTGTAAACCGTTAACATATAAGCGATAAATTAATCAAATGAATAGTTATTTTATTTACCAGAATTACGTTTTTTATTAAATCAGAAATGTTATTACCATGCATCATGGTAATTTTATCAAAAGTTTTTTTGTGTATGATGATTTTGCCTTATTATAATGAGAAAGTTCATGCACCAAAGTGAGAAAATTTTAATAATGTGTAGTGATAGAAAAATATCACTTACAGATTTATTCAATTATATGGGGACTGTAAACAAAATAACAATGAATGAAAATTTTAAAAGTTACGAAAAAAAAATCAGACGTGAAATTTTTCGTTGCTTAAAAAGATTCAATTAACTGCATAGTAAAAAGAAACTTAAATACAGTAAAAAAAAAAAAAAAAACTATACCTCGAAAATTTTTTTTGCTCTCAGAAATAATTCACATTTTTATCTTTTAATTTTAGAACTCGCTATTCATAAAATATTTTAGTTTTTCCTTACGTCAATTATTTCATTACGTCAATTATTAAGCTTAGAAGTATATTTTACATGATCATATATATAAATAAATAATGATTATGTTACAGTTAGTTAAAATCAGACTTCACGACGCATCGGAGGATCTTATTTTTCGTATTTCGATAACTTCTACTATAAATTATACTAATTTATGTAAAAGTTTGGATTTAAAAGGGTTTTTAATCACAATGTGAAGAAACATATTCGATATGCAAGAAAGTGTTTTAAAGCACTAAATGATTACTCTTGATTTTTGAGACAAAATACTTATTGCCCGTGCAAACTAGACACACAAATAAGAGAGCAAATACGAGTTTTTTACTTATATATTTAATGAGCGAAAGTAGGCTTAATAGGCAACTAATAGGCTTAGTTTTTGATCTAATAATATGTTTTTTATGTACTGATTTGCAATCTCTATGATTAGTAGAGCCTACGGATTTACCGTTTAATAGAATTTTCAAAAATTATAATTATGAAATTAGGCAAAAAACAGCATATAACATATCTTATTTTTTTTTAACGTATTCGAATTTTTCTAACTAGAAATTTGATTATATATAGTTGGGAATCGGAAACGTGTTATGAAAGATTATTCATTTATTCAAAAGAGCTATTGGAATCATTTTTTTACCGCATCTATGAAGAAATGAGTGAATCGATAAAGTTTCGCTAACAAATGTAAATTTCATTTACCCAAGGATGATATTAACGTATGAGATTTCTTAATAATTTATTAATTGTTTTATTTAATTAATACTCAAATCATTAAAAGTTTTTCAAACATATTTGTAAAAATGTTTACATCATATCAAACCATGTACTGCTAGAAATTTCTCAAAAAAAAGTTTAATTTTTTTTTATTTAATTGTTATTTTACCATATTCAAGCAAAACAGTCAAATAACCGTAAATAAGACGTTATTCAAACTGTTAACTGTGAGATAAATCGTTATTGTCTGGGTTCACCCAATACGGTTAAGAAGACAAAATTTTATCGCTGCAACCAGGTCCACATAAAGAAGCCACTTATTTCCTTACAGATGGGTATATTATAGCCGAGAGGGTTAACCTGTCCCTCTTATGACCTACAAAACAGGGGTTCAAGTCCCAGCATTGAAAGCACAATATTTCCTCCATTCCCTTCAAAACATGAAGAGTTTCCAGTGTCCTGCACTCCCCAATTTTTGACTAAGAGTTATTAGAATGCGATACTCTCACTCACGCCTAGATGGCAGCACCATATAACTGCTAAACTATCTCTAATGTCCAGTTAAATTTCAATTATGTGGTTTTGAAACCATGCTAGTTATAAATGGCTAAAAAACATAAAATCTTGCATTTATGGTTTTTTACCCACACTAATTGTAAACAGTTTCACAACCGTAAAGGTAAAAAATGTTCTTTTCCTTGAAATTTACGGTTAATTGAATGGATAGACTGCTACCGGTTATTTTATCTTAATGGTAGAATGAAAATTCTAACAGAGCTTAATTTTGTACGTTTAGAACGATATTTACACAGCAATCATGAAATATATTTCAAACACTTATTCGTTTTTGATAAAGCATCATATTTTAAAAGAAGAGTTGACTTTTTTTAAAAGTCTATTTTGATAAGTCTAAGTTAGAACTATCATTTCTCACAAAGTACTGAATCAATTTTTACTTAAAAGTGCTGCATAGAGCATTACTACTTTAGGATGGTGCGGCTAAAAAATTTAGATGAACCTTGCGATTCTTAAAAATTCGACCATTTATTTTAGGGCCTCAGAGCTATTTGTATTAACGCGAGGAATGATAAAATAAACTTTCGTTACCTTTAAATATTATTTTCTAAAACGACTGTTCTTTTCATTTTTTGCTAACGTTGTAAGATTATTTTAAATATCTTATAGAAAATCACATGATAAAATAATTTAGATAGTGAGTCAAATCAATATATTTAAATTTCAACTTTGGAATTTTTAATTGTTTATAAACATAATCAAACTCTAGGTTTCATTCAGATAGAAAAAACAAATAGGTTTTAATGTAGCATTTCTCTTATCTAACTAATTTATTATTAAAATATATATTTATAATTAAAGGGAATAAATATTATAGTTTTATCAGAATGACTCATATATTGTTAGTTTATGATAAAGATAGTAAGTATTATCTCTATTTAATTTGAAAGTTTTTGAATTTGATGAAATATGGGCTCTTTATATAACGGCAATTACGTAATAAATATATTGATAAGATTGTGAAAATAGGTCCTTGTAAATTTTATGTTGAAAATTTCATATGTTAGGCACTTAAATTATAATTAATGATCAAATACTTAAAAAAAATAACCGTCTGGATTTTTCTAAATTATTCGATAAAAGGTTTTACAACCTTCACTAAGTCATTAACCTTCATATGAGTTTAAGAATCTTAACATGAAGGGTTTAAAGTTCATTGCATGAAAACTCTCAACTATGATAGAAATAGATTTAATGTCTGCTCAAGAACTGGTGACTGAAAACCAAATGACATCGATGTGGCTTAGTAAGAACTTTAAAGTGGATTTAAAAAAGAAAGTTTCCTATTTAAATGTTTAGGAGAATATATATATATTACGTCTGCCTGCTCTCTGTATAACACATTGATGCGTTTATTGTTATAAAACCGGTGAAGTTTCTTTTCATGTGTTGGCAACGAAAAGCTGAAACAAACTGAGTTATAAATTGAACAGAAATAAAAAGTAACTTATAAAAGTGGCATATATACAAACAGTTCCATTTTTTTGTTAATTAACCTTTTAATATTAGAGCTATACTTTTGTTTTAACGATGCTTTGATAATTAACGCAAGGGTTAGCGTAACTACCACTATAAATATTAAATACCGAATCACTAGTATATAAGACATGTTAACTTGATTCTATAAAGAGGTACCTTTTGATAGATGAAGGTTGACATGATCGATAATTAAATCTTCACAATGGTGACCCGGACGTGTTGAAGGGGAATTATAAATCGACTATGTTAATTTGATTCTATCTCGAGGTACCTTTTGATCGATAAAAGTTGACATAGTCGATTTATAATACCCCTCACAAATGAAAAATACGTTAAATGAATGAATATCGGTCAGACACTCATTCCTTACTGATTTAGCAATTTTTTTCTTTTTTTTTCGACCCTGGTATAATACCTCCATTATTTAACTTTAATATAATAAGTGAGATTTAATTATTTGCGAGACTGTCTGGGAAACATCCCTGAGGATGATCCAGAGACAACACGCATACGTCTTATCTCGCGTTATAGGGAGGACATTTTCACACACCATCCATCCACAGATCGTAATTTTGACCTGAACCAGACAGCGACTGATCTCCGATACAGTACCGCCAGAGGTATCGATTTGTTATGGGAACATGGAGGACTTTGTGATCCCGATAGAATTAGCGTGCATCAGTCACCATTTTGTACACATTGTTTTCAGCCGGTGGGGATCGAAAACATGACCACTCTGACATGGGCGCCCTTCAGATCTATGAATATGTCCATGAATGGATTATAATTGCTAAAACAGATTTTAAGGCTGTGGTAGTTCAGCGGTTAGAAAGTCGGACTCTGGTTCAGAGGGTCCGGGGTTTGATCTTCGACTCCGCTAAGACCCACCTTCATCATGTGATCGCATGTGATGTACATGCTTGGAAAATCTGTGGAATCGTCCCGCGATCAGTCGCTAAACAGTACCAAGGGTTCAGGGTTCTAGAGAAAATTTCCCCCATCTTCAAATCTATGTCTAAATTGAGAAAATGGCTTCATGAATGAGTGGTGCTGTCATCGATCCGTTGGGTTTTGAGCCAAGACATACTTTCCCCCTTGCGGTCTCTATTGTCAAACGAAAGGCGAGCCTTCCTGATTTAATTCGCAAAAGGCCAATGGCTGGCGATCTTGGCTTGTCTAAGTGTCTTAAGAAACAAAACAGGTTTTGATATTTTTAATCCCCTTTTAATTAATAGAAATTCGTCAGGTTTTATACAGTTTTTATTTTTGTTAGAACGACTGAGAGTACTCAACACCTTGCATATTTTGGTGCATTATTGAACTTTTGTGCTTTTTATAACGCATAAACTAATTCTGAGAACTCTTAAATTTTTCTCCAAACTCCTTTTTTTAAATTTACGCCAACCTTTTATGGGAGTCTTATTAAAAAAATATATTTGCGGTTTTCTGTTACTAGATCTTATATCTGTTGGAATGTTTTAAACCTTTTATCAGCAGCAAACAAGAGATCAGAAAGTGTTCAGTTTATACCGTCAGAATTTTCATCGGGGAGAGCTAATCTTCACTATTAAACTATGTATTTATATAAAGTAGTCAGTTTCCTACTTTTCCTTATACATGGTGTTCATTTTCTTTTTTAAAAGATAACGTAGTAAACCTGAATCAGTTTCTTCGTGGTATACGGTTCAATTTCTCCGTGTTTCTCTTTGTTTTTTTCGCTATGATCAAATTTTTGAAAATATTCTTTGATGTCTGGCTTTTTTTTACTGTTTTTAAAAATCACTTCGGCGGCTCTAAAGACATCAATTATATAACAAATTTGTTCCATTACAATTTTATGTGGCAATTATTTTGCTACTCAGAAAGTTCTAGTGAAAGAAACAATAAAATGTATGTATTGTCTCATTCCCAATAGATGATTTTCTCATTAGAAGTAGGATTCAAATTCTCTTTAGGCGGCTCATTTACATTTTCAGAATGGTTTGAGAAAAGATTTTTATTATTTTATTAGAAATCAATGAAAATTAACCCTGAAGGAACATGCGAAAAACTATTAAATATATTAATTGCTAAAACTTCTGAGTCTTTGTAACACTTCTGAGATTTTGAAGGGTACATGTCTTGCTATACAGGAGGACATATCTTCTTTTCTACAGGAGGATATATCTTCCTTTGTGCAGGAGGATATATATTACTCTATACAGGAGGATATGTCTTCCACTATACAGGAGGATATATCTTCCAGCATACAGGAGAATATATATTCCACTATACAGGAGGATAGATCTTCCTCTATACAGGAGGATTTATCTTCTCTATATAGGAGGATATGCCTTCGACTATACAGGAGGATATGTCTTCCACTATAAAGGAGGATATATATCTTCCACTATACAGGAAGATATATTTTCTTCTATACAGGAGGATATATTTTTCTCCATACACGAGGATATATATTCCTCTACACAGGAGAATATAATTTGCACTCTCTACTGTAAAATATGGGGGAAATACCATGCCTCACAAACTGATAATAATGATAACATTTTTTCCCCTTCAAATCAAATTGATAGCAATAAAATTATCAAAAACTGATAGGAAATATTTGAAAACGGTGGGTCATATTCGGATTTCAAGAGGATTTTCCATTAAAAATCAGTAAAAATGGTGCAGAGGCTTTTTTCCCCTCCAGGACAGTGTCGTTTATTGTTTTTTATTATTTGAAATAATAGTAATTAAGTTTAACTTTGTTATAAAATTTTTCTGAAAGAATTGAAGGAAGTCAGAGCATTTCAAGGTCAGCAACACCAACGAAGATGGTAATAAATAGAAATCTTAACACACTAAATTACATAATTTTTAATGATAAAATCAAAGTTCCATTTAAGAATGTAATAATTAGATTGTCAGATCAAAGGTTATTAAAGGAGTTTCTTTTTCTTTTCTTCTGTCGTTATTTCAGCAAATATAAAGCTAGGATTAAAGAAATGATACACGAATCTTATAATTAAAGTTCACTTTTCTTTATAGCATTAGGTAACAAATTAAGCTCTGTAAGAAAATTGAGCAATGACGTGACAAAATCACACCAAAACAAATAATCATCGAATTTGATAACCCCACGTGTTCGTTTGTTACAGGCAGAATTCGAACCAAAACACCATCGAGTTCTAAGTAGGATGCCCTAACCACCATAGTTGTAAACCCAAATGCAGGGTGAAGCTTTACATAGAGGCCGCCACAATGGCACATCATGGCAATTTCCAATTTTAATGGTACAAAGGGTTTTGCAATTTAGAAAATATAATCCAGATAGCTTAATCAGTAGATCGGTAATTAAAATTTTGCTTTTTCCTTATTTTGCTACATCTTAAAAACTTTTAATTAAATCTTAAAAACTTTTTAGCGAATGGAATACACGTCATGATGTGCCATTATGGCGGACACTATATAAGGTTTACTAACTCTCCCTGGTGTGGGTTGTGCAACTGTGGTGGTTAGAGCATCTTACTACGGACCTGGAGGTGCTTGGTTCGCATACTGACGAGAGCCAATGAATATTTTTCTCTCTACATCTCAAAATGTGTGGTTTCTATGCTTTTTGCTTGAAAATGCACGAGGTTTTCAAATTCAATTATTATTCGTTTCGGAGCTATTTTGACACATTTTATTTATTTTTATTTTATTATTTTTTATTTTTACACTGGGTATAGAATCAACATATTTGAATTCCCAAGTCCATTACATAATAATTATGAACCTGACTTATAAGACAAGACTATAACCTAGTATCATCTCACTTTCTGAGGCTGTACCAAACATATTTCAAATTTCAATAGAAAAGAAATGTGTCAAAACTTAGCTGATATAGAGAGCGCATCCAATCATTAAGTCAATTTGTTTCGAAAATAAGCACTTTTTTATTTAAAAAATTTTCTAATTTATTTTTAGGAAATTAAACTTTAAAATTATGGGTTTGTCACTTAATTAAATCCAAGCTCAATAAAATAAGTGTGAGCTTATTTCAATTTTGTGTGATTACAGTTTCAAATTTATTTTTGTATATTAATGAGTATATTTTTTATGACATCTGATTTTTAAAAGCATTTTCACACCAGTTTTTGTTAGATAATATATTGCAATCATAAAAATGCTGATTATTTTTCCTTAGTTCCTAATGAAAGTTTGTATGCAATACCATCTATGAGTATAGCTATATATTAGCTAAGTTTATTTGACATTTTAATAATAAGTTTATTTTCTAATAAAAATTTTTTTTGTTGAGAATTTAACTAATTTGAAAATATTAAAATTTTACCCTTTAAATTGATTAAATACATAAGTTAT
Source organism: Parasteatoda tepidariorum (assembly GCF_043381705.1). Taxonomy (NCBI): domain Eukaryota; kingdom Metazoa; phylum Arthropoda; class Arachnida; order Araneae; family Theridiidae; genus Parasteatoda; species Parasteatoda tepidariorum. The sequence continues at coordinate 17,467,842 of NC_092208.1, forward strand.
ATTATTATTTAATATGTAATTTATTGCATTATTTTAGTAATTATTTAACAAATAAAATACAACGCAGTGATATATTAGTATTCAATTTAATATATAATATGAAATTTGACTCCAAATATACCATTTAACATGTAAATTTGTTAATTTTTACTAATATGGAATGCATGAACCGTTTAACTTCTGAAAATGACAAGTTTACTTTCTTTCTTATTAAGTAACATCGTAAAAGTGAGACTCATCTCTGTAATATTACGTAAAAGTGAGTATGTCATTTTGACAATGACGTCTTTATTTCCGGCTAATACGTAATAATTCGGCGAATACGTAAATAATAGGTATATTAAAATGCAATATCAAATTATTTATGCGAGTTACAATGTCTTATTGCTTAATGTACAAATATGAGTATAAGATTTGTAAAGAGTAACTGTTTAAATTTAAAATATATTTGACTAAGCATATTTATTATATTGAAAAAATTTTTTTATGAGAAAATAAGACCTATAAAAGGATTAATAATATTATAATTTTACTCTAAAAACTTGTAAATTTTTATACGAATCTTGGGGATAAGAATTTACTTAGATACATTTTGTTTTAAACAAAGCATTTTCTTAAGAGAAAGAAGTCGCTAAATTAGTCATTAGGTTTTAAAATTCCACGTTTTAAATAAAATTAGAAAAATAAGCTGACCTGTGCATGCATTTTCTCTCTTCATTCTCTAAAACAGTGGAACTCAAGTGTAAATAAAATAATCGGGATCAGTAAACATCATGAGTAGTATCCACCGAAACTCTAAGAATTTGTAATTGCCGAGTGAAAAGTGAATGAGTCTAATTTTGGAAGTTTCAAATAAGAATCCATCAGTATGATGACCTCGACTGTGAACTGAATTCGGACGACGAGAGATTTTTGATCCAAGTGTCTCGCACTTTGATCTTCTGCTGGTGTAAGACACACAAATATTTCCAATCACGTGGTATTACGTCTGGATCCTTTCAGGATTACTTTTCTTCCAAGATTTTTGAATTGATAGACATTGAATGGACACTTTCACCGTAATATATATATATATATATATATATGAACTACTACTTCTTTATGGAGCAANAATTGAGTTTAAATTAAATATTGTCATGTTTTTAGTGCATGAATCTGAATTGAACAACCTGATAATGCTCACTCTGGTTATTGTTATCTGGTTGCTCACTACGTGCTCTTGCGCGCCGAATCCAATCAATTAAAAATGAAAACTATTGCCAGCGCGAGAAAAGAAATATCATCGGTTTTATTGATACATACATACGTACGTATTAGCGTTTTATATAATATATATATATAGCATAATAGATAAATACAGGAAGGAGAGAAAAAATGGAGAAAATTAAAAAAAACAATAACTTTTTGCATGTTAAGCACCCCTTTTTGCGGATATAATCGGGTGAGCTGATGAAAAGATTATATCTTTCATTTTTCGGATTTTTATTAATTTTTTTTCTTTTTTTCGAATTTTTTTCTGAATTTTTTATTATTTTTATTATTTTCTTTTTCCCTTTTTTCATTGTTCTGCAATTTTTCCAATGTGTGCATTTGTACAGTGCGCAAAAAGAGACTGACCACCTTGAATAACTTTTGATCTAATGATCGGATCTTCAGATTCTAGGATTCAATCTTAATGGTTCGAGGGGGTGACTTGAAATATGCTAACTAACAAGCGCAGAAGATATTTGAAGTTACGAAATCAAATACAAAAACGTACTTTCTCTGAATAAACATACCTTTTTAACGACGGATATGGATTTCTGATCCCCAAAGTATAGGGGGCAGCAGTAATCAGGGAAATATCATCTCAATATTTTAGTCAGGAGAGCGCTCCATCATTTCGACCCCTTAATGATAATTTTACTTTTTGCTTATTTCACTGTATCTCGTGAAAATTTAAATCGAATTTATATTAATTATAAAACGCGTTTTTCCAAAGATAATTCAATGCGAAAAATAATTTTTTGTAAATATTTATTATTTTTCCTACTTTATTTAATAACTGTCGAAAAACTTTTGAATTGTGAGCTCTAAACTTTTGCATAATTTTAAAGCATATAATTTTACATTGCAAAGTTTAAAATTTCAGTAAAATCGCTTGAATAGTTTCAGAGAAATTGAATTTCAAAAAACTCACATGTTTGAAATTCAATTTCTCAGAAACTATTCGACCGATTTTCCTCACATCTTGTATTTTGCCATGTAAAATTACACTTTGTAAAATGATGCAAAAAATTGTATACTTTACCATTAAAAAATTTTTCTACTGTTATTAAATAAAATAATAAAATATATTCTATTTACGTATACTTATTTCTATTGAAATACAGAGAATAATCACTAAAAATCAGACAAGATAAGAAAAACTATAATTTCATTAGGCTTTAAGACTCTATATCAGAAAATGTACACAGTTTGAAGTAGTCCTAGTTTTTTTGTGAGGCCTTCGCATAAATTCAATGTTTATACGTATTATTCATTTTTTTCAACCATTATAATGTTAACCATTATTCAATTTTTTTCTAACCAAATTCTAGAGAACTTGTTAGCAAAATTTATTTCTTGAATGACTTAAAAATAAATATTACATTCCGATTAAAGTTACTTTAAAATTATTTTACTAAAAAAAAATGTGTTTACAAATCCAAAAACATACATTTCTTCTTAATCAAAACATGTTTTCTCTTATGCATGATCCTTCCTTAATCCTTTCATAGCATCCGACGTTTTCTTAGAATTCTCAATCAGTTTCCATGTCCTGTTGAGTAAGATTCTCTCTTTTTAGATTGCTTTTGACCTGCATTGTGACGCATGGAGTAAAAAGTTTCTCACAAGGTTTTCCGTCAATTAATATCACTGATTTTCGTTATCACTTTTCTCGGTTAATCGGTTGTTGCTTGACTTGTAAAGAGCACATATCTCATAATCAAAATAAAGTAACCAGATAAAAGTAATCGTTCTTAACAGATGAACTTATTAAATTAGATATCAAGATAAATATACAGTAAGAAAAACGATATTTTTAACCTGGAAGTGTGCTTAAAGATTTTAATTAAAACATTTCGAGATATCAATAATCAAAGATCCATAATATTTTATTCACATTTCGAAGTCGTTAGTTTTCAGAGAATGTTTATCTATCTTTTTTAATCCATTAAAATATAAAAATAAGCTGTGAGACAAGAAATAGCATCACAAGCACATTTTAATTTCATTACTTATTAAAATCATATAAAAGCTACAAATAACTACATTTAATAACTACTTGCTAAATATTATGAATTTTCAAAGTTTTACCCTTTTAACATAATGCAATGCAATAAGCATTTCATGTAATTTTCTGCTATGAACCACCTCCTCACATTTTTATATTATATCCTATGCTTTTTTCAAGGAATTTTTAGGGATGTAAGCAGATTATTCAAAACCCAGATATTTAATAAAAATTAGTTTCACCAAGTTAATCCAAAGCGAAAAATACACTGGATATAAGTCTGGTGAATAAGATGGTTATTTTTGTGATGTAAGAAAAGGAAACGTGCCTTCTGCACGAGGCTTAAGTACTTTCATCAGCATGTTTAAAAGAAGCATAATAACAAAAGCAATTTCATAAGTGTTTGAATAGTTCTTTTTTCAGTCATCCTGTAACTTTAAAAATATCCTGTTTTATATTATTTCAAAACCAAACACAGGTTTTATTAACTCAAACCCGAATACTAATAATAATAGTATACGGATCTCGAAAGAAAATAGGTATAGTTTATGGTTTCCTTCTTTTAGTTTGGATACTGACAATTTAGATGCTTTTTTTAACGCTTTAAAAAACTTCTATATTCAAATACTGTGCTTTTTTTATAAAAAAAATACAGTTTTTAATCGAGAACGTGGAACTAATTCTCACTACTGTTTATAATTAACAATAGTAATAATAATAATACAAGTATCTAAGCGAGTAACAAAGTCAAAACTATACTCTTATTTCCTCTGATATAAATTCATGAAAATTTTTAAAAATTCAAATTTTAACGCATTGTAAAATAGGGCATCACAATTTGAATAGTCAAAATCACATTAAATTGTCCTTGTCCACTGATTTTGCAATAAAATGTTCCCTTAATCATTAAGTAAATAGTTTCATATTTTTTATATCTTGCTTACCATTTTTTCCCTGATGGCTAATTTCAATGCTTGTCTTGCAATATAGGAGGGATCATGGGACAAATTTGATTTTAAGTTTAAAATTTATCAGTTTCAATAATAAATAGTCTTTTTTTAAATCTCATTTTCCCTATTTTTCTGCAAACCATCAAATTTCAAGTTTTCAAATATAATTGTTTTTTTTCCTCGGCAAAAGATATAACGGAAGTTAGGACAACGGATTCGGAATTTTTTTTCTCTAAAATACAAAACATCAAATAAGTTTAGTTACTGCTTGTCAAATTTGCAAATACCAAAAATTCAAACTTTAAAATGGAATAGTAATTTTCAATATATAGTAAGGCTATAACATTAGTTTTACGAGAGCATATAGCTGCGAGCTGATATTAAGATCCCTCATGCTTAACTGTGCAGTATTACAGAACAACTTTAGTTTTATCTACAGTGGTTGCGCAGAACGTAACTACATAAACTTGGACATTACGTGAACTTGCTAAATCTACAAATAACGAAATTACGAAAATAGCAAAATTACGAAACTAATTAGGAAACTTTAAATAAATAAATAAACGCGTATAATACACGATTAATGACATGTTTGTAGTCTACAAAAAAAAAATTGCGTTATTAGACCATAAAGATATTCTAAGACTCAAAATACATGTGCGTGATCTTTCAAAAAAAATTCAGAATATTCTGTTTAAATCTAGGCTATGCACAAAATTTTAGAAAGGCATTTTCACTTAATACTATTTACCAAAACTTGGCCTGGATAGCCTGGTCGGTAGGGCGCTGGGCCCATATCCAAGAGGTCGTGGGTTCGATCCTCTCCGGCCGAAGACTCCCCGTGTAGTAAATCTGTCGAGTCTCTAAGTCCTCCATGTTCCCACAACAAATCAATACCTCTGGGGGTACTGATCCAGGAGTTTCCTTGTCTTCTGGATTGGTTCAAAATTACAAGGCTACGGAGTTGAACGTAAGTAGTCGTAAACCCATGAAATTGGGTCGGCTGTTCAACGACGGTTATATATTATATATATTTACCAAAACTTAATGATAAACTTTATTTACCAAAGCCTTTATTTAAATCGTTTAAAAGAAAAAAATATTAAATTGCTTTGAGTTATGCTAATAGTTATTCGCATCTAGAAAAAAAAATTCCGAAATAAATAGGCTTAATTTTTTAAAAATAAATAACGGAGACTAAGCTTTAAGACTCATTTTAAAAACTTCGAACTTTTCAAGTTTCATTCAACACCTTTTTCAAATGAATTTTTTTTAAAATTAAAAGCGAGGAATATTAATGAATTCTTCCTCAAAATAAATTAGAATAAAACTGAATCATTCTTTACATCTAATCAAGAAAAACTTTTTTAAAGGAAGTCCAATGAATCAAAGAAAGGATTTAATTTGTTATAGCAGTAATGTTTATGAGTAGGTGGCACACATTATAGCTGAAAATTGGATTCTTCGCTTTTTTTTTATCACGAGTTAGCCATGCGTGCCTTTTTTAGGTAACATAACAGTCATAACTTGTTCTGCATCGATTGCCATAACACGCACCATCTATTGTGCTTTAACACAACATTTTCCAACAAACTATACTTACTTTTGTTTCATTTTCATTTCTTTTTAGCATTTTTCGAGCACCCTTTATATTTGATTTTGACATACTTATTGCTTTAAAGTTGCTTTTCTTTTTGCAGGAAATTGAAATGATGCTTAATTGACAAATTATTGACTGCGATGCTCAAAAGAAAAAAAATATCAGACGAACTTCATGCGAGCGAAGAATTCTTAATATCGGAGAATATACAAACGCCATTTCAGAATAAAAACGATACTAGCGAGTTGAAAATTGATTGTTGGAGACCCTTCTTGGGAACTTTTTATACATTCATGACCAGCCTAACTATTCTATTATCAAATGTATTAGTAAAGAAACTGACATACATTGACACAGGGCAGCTCTCATTGGTTAGAAATATTTGTGTGCTAATTNCTCTTGCGCGCCGAAGCCTATCAATTAAAACGTATTAGCGTTTTATATAACATGGATTAGCCATATGATGCTCACTACGTGCTCTTGCGCTCCGAATCCAATGAAATAAAAATGAAAACTGTTGCCAACGCGAGAAAAGAAATATAATCGGTTTTATTAATACATACATACGTACGTATTAGCGTTTTATATAATATAGATTTTGACATACTTATTGCTTTAAAGTTATTTTTCTTTTTGCAGGAAATTGAAATGATGCTTAATTGACAAATATTGACTGCGATGCTCAAAAGAAAAAAAACATCAGACGAACTTCATGCGAGCGAAGAATTCTTAATATCGGAGAATATACAAACGCCATTTCAGAATAAAAATGATACTAGCGAGTTGAAAATCGATTGTTGGAGACCCTTTTTGGGAACTTTTTATACATTTATGACCAGCCTAACTATTCTATTTTCAAATGTATTAGTAAAGAAACTGACATACATTGACACAGGGCAGCTCTCATTGGTTAGAAATATTTGTGTGCTAATTGGCAATCTTCCGATAGCTATTTATTGTACAGAGAACATTTTTGGTCCGAAAGAGTACATTTGGTTGCTGATTGCAAGAGGCATTTTTGGATCAACTGGTTTGTATCTTAACCTGTTGTCTTACAGGTTTTTACCATTCACAGAATCTTCAATAATACTGTCCACACTTCCCGCACTTGTCACGGTGGCTGCTCGATTACATCTTAAAGAACCATGTGGCTCTGCTCAAACGGTGTCCATAATATTAATATTTCTTGGTGTCCTTGTGTCTATTCGATTACCAGAAGTACTACAAACTCGGTCAAGCACTAACTTTGATAGTCATTACGTCTTTGGCCTAAGCTGTGCTGTGGGCTGTGTACTACTTTTAGCATTCATAACGATATCAATCCGAAAGCTGCGAAACATACACTTCTCGATAGTTTTGATTTACTTTGGTTTTCTAGGAACCATTGAAAACACTGTGATAACATATTTTACGGCTAAGTTTGAGTTACCATATTGTGAAGGCCCTGATAGAATGGAAGTATTGCTTGTTGGTATTTTTGGGTTTATGGGTCACTGCTTTCTCACATTAGCACTTCAAAATGAGACTGCTGGTGTTGTTAGCTCAATGAAAGCAGCTTTTGACATAGTTATTTCTATCATATTTGAATTTGTATTTTTTAATTCCATTCCCGACTATTATACTCTTGGAAGTAGTCTTTTGGTGACAATAGCTATTGTCACACTGGGTGTTTGGAAATGGTTGCAAACTGGACAAGAAAATTCTACTTAAAAGACACTAACTTGACACTACTTAAAAAATGTGTTCAAGTGAGTTTCGATTAGCCGGTATTACTTTATCCGGGAAAGCTAAGACACTTACTCTATAAGAGGCAGTTTTGTAATTCAGTTCTTCTCTACACTATATGCACTTTAAACACTTTCGCATTGCAGCCTATAGAGTTACAAGAGCATAATTTTCCTTATCATCTGATCTCTAATTTTTAGAATCTCTCTTTTAGTTCTATCTCTAATCTAGAATCTCTATTATCTCTACTATCTACATCTAGAATCTCTAATTTTTATAATTTTTAGAATCTCTCCTTTCTCCAATGTCAAAATATGAGCTTACTTCATAAAAATTCAAGGTATTCTCGCTACAGCCTACTGCGAGCTATGGGGAAATGGAGGTTAAAGCTTTTCAATTTCAAGACCAACCGCTTGATTGTAGTAATGCCGTTAGAACTACTCACGGGCTACCTTTACTTTTCAGACAAGCTGGTACCAATCTATCTGAAATTGGGCTTCAAGCCGCTACTGATAATCAAACCACAGTTCTGAGCTTACTACATAGTATCACCAAAATTCTCTCCCCATTTGACTAAATGGCTGACAGAACTGCTTTTTATTCCCACTGACTCAATAGAGGACAATGGCACTATCTAATCAAGATCTAATCAACATTAACAGTGCTGAAATGATGGTAAAATTTACTCCGAAGTAAAAAGTTTGCGTTGCCTGAACTTTCACCTGCATTGCTTCAACAACTCGGCGAAGAGCAGTGCTTAGGGATGGCGAACTGCACGATAGCCCAGACAAAGATTGAAGAAGATTAATTAAATTCGTTAATTAATTCAAGTTCATTAAATTTTAAAATTATAAGAATTTATTAGTTATAAAATTATTAGTTAGAAATTATAAAATTATTAGTTCTTGTCTATACATTTTATATTATATTGCAGATAACTAAAATTATAACACGTTTCTTAATGCTACCTATAAATAAATTTGTTATATTTCAAATTTTTTATTGTAGTATTTGTATGTTTTTGGATCTAAACAGCATGCTTCATAATGAAATTTTTAAAATACAGTTAGTATATTTTGTTTTATCATTGACTTATAGAAATAGATTAAGAGGGATGCCTAATAAAGTTAATTAGAATTTCCGAATAGAGGGATCATTTCAGTTGAGAAAAAAATGAAAATTTTTTTTACAGACTTGCATCCGTGTGTGTGTGTGTCAATTTTCAATGCCAATTCAAGCATTAATTTTCTATTTAAAATTTGGGGGTAATTTAATATTGTACCAAGCATAGGGAATCGTTTGAGTGAGAGATGAGCGAAGTAGTCCACAAATCTTTCAAATTTTATCATTAGCATTTCATCATTAGTAGAAACCTCCACACAATACAGTGAATTATAACATTAAGATTAGCCGATCAGACTGTGTAGGGGTCAGGAAACGTGCCTTGCATCAGAAAGGTTTGAATCCCGGATAAGGTATGGATGTTTTTTCATTCTCTGTACTACTTACTTTACTGTGGGAGCCCACCTAATATGTCGCCTCTGAAAGAGTGGGCAATAAATCTGCCCTGTAAATGCCTGAATTGACAAAATGTCAGCACAGGTGGGTTTTGGAAATTAAAGAAAAACACTAAGATTTGATAATTACGGCAAAAATAACATTGCATCACAAGAATCTATATGCAAAACATAGGCTCAGATGGGTCAGAAAACTAATTCACTCAAGACTCCTAAGTCGGAGCACTATTGCAGACACTCCTATTTATAAGGGCTTGGCGACGAAATCCCGAAATATTAGACACGTTTCTAGACGATTTTCGAATAAATCTGTAAATATTGGTCTTGTAGCTTTGAAACTCAAAGTTTCTATAACTATCAATTTGCCGCCAAAATCGTCGCCAAAACACCAAGATTGTCACCAATTCAGCAAAAATGTCACCAAGCCGAGATTTCCATAGAAAATGCATTAAAGATTATTTTACCTATAAATTACGTTAGAATTAGCTTTCTTTCCCCCCAAATTTCCTTATTAAATGGATTGGTTTAGGTAAGTAAAAATTTCCTTATTAAATGGATTGTTTAAGGTAAGTAAAATTATTCTTATTAAATGGATTGGTTAAGGCTTGACATCAATTAAAATGCGTTAACATTTTCATTTCTATAAAATAATTTTGTCAAGTAAAACAAGACAGATTTAGATATAAAATCATTTTAATATATTTACAAAACTAAAAATGAAGTTAAAATTATAAAAGTTTTCATATAGATACTAAATTTTAACTTTAGGTTATTTATAAAAGATTAATGAGGTTATTTATAAAAGATTAGTAGTTATAAAAGATTAGTGAGAATCTAAATATTATTTATACTAATATATTTTTATTTTAAATGATTATTTTTTTTGACCAATGATATTAGATCTGTTAAATATTATTGAAAGAAATGTTAGTTTTATTTTGATGGACTGAAGAGGTTTTGTGTCTGTGTGTCTCTTTTTTTATTCTTAATTTAAAAAAATTTTTTTTTTTTACAAATTGTTGGAAATGAATTAAGGTTTTTGCAATTTATTCGTTCTTTTTTTAAAATATGAGACTCTACATTAAAGAAATCATTGTTTGTTCAAACGATGTACTTAATTCTTCAACACAGATGGGACACAGGTGTCCCTTTTATATAATTTTTCTGATGCTCTAATTATAAGTAAAAACATATTTAAGTATTTTTCAACTATAAACACCAATTTAATAGCTGCTGAAAAATCTGTTAGATTATCGGAATTATATTTGTACTAAATTATTAAAAAAAAGTAGTTTGAATATTTTTTTATCATTCATATTCAAAAATTTATCAATAATTAATTTTTTAAAGAAATTTCAATAAGGAATAACTGTTTCTCTTAAGTTTAAATAACTACAAATAAGTGCAAGTTTTAAAAATGAATTTTAAAATTTGTTCAAAAGTGAGCCGTGTTTGGAGGATTTTAGCTTTAACAGAAACAAAGACATCTAGTGTCTCATGCAGTATTCTATAACCATAAATTATTAAAATGCTAAATATAATATTTTTCACTTATTTTGAAATTTATTATTTTAAAATAATAAAAAAATGAAGAATATGTTTAATAAAAATACTGCATCAGAAAGTTCTAAGGAAAAGGTTTTAATTTGTCCAGCTGAGATTTAGTTTTTAATTTTTTTTTACTATTTTAGTTTATTTTGAGATTAGAAGAGTTTAAAGTATGTTAAAATACTTTTAAGCGAAATATTATCAGTCACTTGTTATACTCGAAAAAAAAAGAGATAAGTATGAGGCAAGGCTGTTTAATCCATCTTTTCGTTACATTTTCAGTTTACTTAAGAGTGGTTTTAGAACGCCAATGCTAATATTCATTTTGTGAACACTCAACTGCATCAACTAGAAAAACTCTACTTCAAATCACCCAGGATACAATGATATATTTGTGGTTTTAACATTTAAAGTATTTTAATAAACTGAGAACACCAACACTGAGCAATAAAATGGAACGCAATTATATATGAATTAACAACTTGGAAGCTTTTCAATGTACGTCACTTGAAAAAAAAAGGTTTTAAACAAAGTTTTTTAATTATTATAATTTAATAACGCAGTTTTAGTTTGCTCGCACAAAAATAGCCTTAAAAATCAGAAAGTTACTAAAAATTTGAAATTGCCTTTATAACTATTATTTTTAATTATAATTTTTTAAAATTTAATTAATAAATTTTTTTTTACTTTTCAAATTTTTTTTCGTTTCTGACACTAGTTGTTAGAATTTCAAGACCTAGTTTTTTTTTTATCTAAGGAGTTTTTTTCCGTATAATTCTTAGATATTTTTAAATTGTTCAAAAATTAGATTTAAAAAATGCATTGCTTCTACCTCATCAAAATTATTAGGTACATCATACTTAAAATACTAATTTCATTATAATAAAAATTTAAAAATTCTGAAACTTTTTTAAAAATAATCAACTATTATTAAGGGAATTTTAAAACTCACTGCTAAACTTTTCATAGAATCTCATAAAATGGTTAAAAATAAAAAAATAAAAATGAAAAAGTGGGACAAAATAAATAAATGCACAATAATGTTCTTCAGTTTTGTTAATACCTTAGTTTTATATTGTTTTGTTAGTAGTAACACAGTAATGTTAATATCAACAAGAATATTTAAACTAAATTGTTTTTCGCATATATATAATTTTATTAATCACTCCAAAGAGCGACAAATCAATATAAAATACCTAAAATATTTATATTCTTAGATTTCTTTTAAAGTTTTTGAGATATGTAATTTTAAAACGAAAGAAACATGAAACAATAAATTACCAATGACAGTGGTTAGCAAAAGTAATTATTCAAACAAAACACTGCATTTATTCTAAAACACTTGAATTTTGTTTATTATAGAACTTATAAATAAGGATTCGACTGTTCAATTGTGCGAATTTAATTAGCAACCTTAAATTACCTTGAGAAATGAAATGAAAAAGAAAAAAACTGATTGATAAAAGAATATTTAACTGATTTCTAAATGTGCGAGAGCATATTTAGGTAAAAATCGAATTGTATATTTTAGAAAAATTGTACAGAAGTAATTATGCCCGAACGTTTTAATTACGTATTTATTCTAAATATCAAAGATATCATATATGAACAACAGATAGTCAATGTAATATCCGTCTCTTCAACGTAACTTGAAATTTAATTCATGATTTTACAATTAAAACATAGAGGTACTGCAAAACAGTATAGTAGAAGATCTCACAACTATCATTAATTCAACTGGTGGTTAATTAACTGTGGTAATCAGTACAACAGGTTCTGTGGTAATAGATGTCTGCTATACTTATATAGGTGCCTATTATTGTGGTTGATAATAGGCTTTTTTACAGCCCCAAAATAAAAAAGAACCTTAAAAATAAGGTACTTCGTTGGTATTCATTGTAAAAAATTATGAATACAGTTTAAGTATTAACTCTCTTAAACAGAACTATATTTTAATTGGACTACGCTTTTACATTTATAGACAAAAACAAATCACTATGTCTTCATTAAATGAAACATATAAATAAAATAAAAAAGTTTAAGAAAAAAAGTAAACTTTTAAAGTCAGGGGTGTATGTACGCATAAATTTCGAGTACAAACAATTCAAACAGTGCAGTACGATAGTAACTTACCACACATACGTTATTGGCTAGCAAATAGACTATCCAACCAGCGCAGAGAGCATTTAAGCCTGAATGATGTTTCTAAAAATACTATGTAAAATGCGTGAGGAAAGGATATTCGTTGTTGACAAGAAAAGGACAACAGACTATAAATTTTAAGAATCAAAACACATTCACGTTATCATTCAAAATAATAATATTAGAATGTTCTATTTTAATCTGGGTTGTCATAAATTTAACACCAATTCTTTTAGAAACAATAGGAAAGTGGATTTTAACCTCCGATATTGTTTACTAAACTTTACTAGGAAACTTCGTTTTTAAGTATTAAGTAGAGAAAAAGAATATAAATGAAAAGTTTGGTGTTGCGCAACTGATTAGTAGGAAATAGTATTTTTCCAAATAAATGTACTGTTTACTCTAAGAAAAATCAGAGCATTAAACACTAATATCGGTATCCGAAAACAAAATACAAATTATTGAAACCGAATTTAGGTATTAAATTGAATTCAGTTTCCGTCCAAGTTCAACCATTGTATCGTGTAATGAAGTTTTAAAAAAAATACGAAAATTTGATTAAATTTCGCTTCGTATTAAGGTGGCAACAATTTTTAAAGATATTATATGATTCAGTCTCAGAAATATAACTCTCACTTTCGACGATTCAACAATTCTCGAGTTGTATTTCTTTAACTTAAAGAAACATTTCGTCCTCGTGTTTAACTTCTTGATTTCTGATGAAACACGAATTCTCAAACATATGACGAATATGTTTCCGCAACTCGAAACCTCATCGTAGTGCAGATTCTTAACAAGAACGACGAAACGGGAATGAAGACTAGACGATTGAAATTAAAGTGATTAAAAAAGCGGACAGTACTGTATGGTGGTCAAGGTATCAGCAAGATCCCACGTTTGAATCCCCTTTCTGGCATTGGTGTAGTTTATCTCTCTGTTCTATCTGTCCTTCCCTCTTGTGTTGTAGGGTAACATTGATTCGCCTATATGGTGCTCAATACAAAGCGATTATTAGAAAAGTTAGTACATTACGCACTATGAGTTTTTTTGTTGAAAAAATGGAATACCGAGACAATTTTTAATTTTGATGAAATTGATTTTCTCGAAGAAATGAACATAGTAAGATTTTGCCACTTAGTATAATGAAATATTTGCGCGGAGCACATAGCAGCATTCGATTTCGTCAAAAACGAAGAAAGTCTTAAGTTTCGTGATATTTGAGTATATATTTTTTCCAGTATACAACACAAAACGTTTTTGACAATTTTTTGCTCTTTTTATTTACTTAAATAGCTCAAATGTAAAGCAGAAATTATTTGTATAACTTATTTCTAATCGTTTTTGAGATACAACCACTGACGTATTTACACGAAATTTTGCTGATTGAGCTTTCTCTTTATTTACTCTTCTTTTTTTTTCTTAAGTTTTGAAATGCGTTAAACCGTTATATTGTTCCATTCAGTAGAAAACGTCATACGATAAGTTCAACTGCATTATCATACGAAATTTCCATTGAACTTGATGACATGACTCTGTGGTCAAAATGTATGAAAGTATGCTTAAATTTTATTCCTTAATCAGTTTGAAGCCAGATTGCATCAGATTATATTCCAATGCCCGATATTATTGGTTCAGCATTATACTCATTTTAATAAAGGTGTAAATAAACTAAAGTCTAAATCTCGGCATGAATTTTTTTTTAAATTATAAATTTTACTTTTCTATTGAACTTAGAGTGACAGTAGACTATCTCTTTTCCTGATATTCGATTCGAGCGGGTGAAAAAAAGTTCAATAGAAAGTTTCGTAAGTATGTATTGTGTATTGAATATATAAACATATACAGGTCCCTTTACCAGATATCAGATTTAACTGAGTTGAAGGAAGTTCAGTAGAAATTTTCTTAAGTGTGTATTGAACGTATAAAGCATATATAGGTCTCTATATCGAGTTGACGAAATACTTAACGTGCAGTAAAAATGATTTAAAATGTGTATAGTATCTAAAACATATCCAGTAATTGTCTTACGCTTGGTCCTGTTTGCACTGCTTGAAGAGAGTTTGTTGTATATGCATTGCTGAAAATGAGTTTTTACTAATTACAAAGAATTTTCTTCTATGGATGGAGTCGGAAGGGTAACACCAAAAAGTGACAACAATGCTTAGGAAAATCGAAATCTCAGATGAACGTCATCGAAGCACTGAAAGTTTAATATCGAATAATAGACCACGAGATGTGAGTAAAGTAAAAGCCAACCTCAAATCCAAATGGGGGAATCTTTTCTTGGGTGCATTTTGTACACTCTTTTGCAGTATAAACATTTTATTGTCAAACGTAATAGTTAAGAAGCTGACGTACATTGATGCAGGTCAGTTGTCATTTATAGGAAACCTTGGTGTACTATTCTGCAGTCTTCCCGTTGCTATTTATTGTACAGAGAACATTTTCGGTCCAATAGAGTATGTATGGTTGCTGGTGACAAGAGAAGTTCTCAGATCACTTTCTTTGTATCTCAACATGTTATCTTACAGATTTTTGCCACTAACAGAGGCATCAATAATAATGTCCACTGTTCCCGCACTTGTCACCATAGTTGCTCGTATACATCTTAAAGAACCTTGTGGCTTTGCGCAAATAGCGTCCACAATTTTGATATTCCTAGGTGTCCTTGAGTCCATTCGATTACCAGAAGTCCTACAGAACCGCGCAAGCATTAATTTCGATAGGCATTATGCCTTTGGACTAAGTTGTGCTGTGGGTTGTGTGCTAATTATAACAATTATAATGATAGCCATCAGAAAAATGCGAAGAGATGCACTTCTCGATATTGTTGATCTACTTTGGAAGTATAGGAGCCGCAGAAAATGCTGTCATAACATATTTCACGGCTAATTTTGAACTGCTATATTGTGAAGGTCCTGATAAAATAGAAGTTTTGCTGATCGGTATCTTGGGATTTATAAGTCATTGCTTCTTAACGTTAATACTTCAAAAGGAAGCTGATGGTGTCGTTAGCACATTGAAAGCAGCTTTTGACCATGCAGTTCTTTCTACCATATTTGACTTTATATTTTTTGATTCCATACCCGACTATTACACACTCGGAAGTAGTTTATTGGTTACTGTAACTATAAGTACACTGGGAGTTTATAAATGGTTGCAAACTTAACCAGAATATCATACTCAGAAGAAAAATTGACATTTTGCTTTCATTAAAGTATCTTCTAACCCTATCACGTGTTTTTATATAGAAGGAAATAAATTAGGCACACTTTGTAAGTATGTTTTGAACCTTTTAATGGAAGCAAATTAAACTGTGTTAAATAGTCACATTCCAGTTTATTTCCTTTCTAATCACATTACGTTAATATTTAATAAGGACTATATCAGATTTATACCATATATATATAAAAGACATAAAAGAAAACATAAAAGAAAAAATTATGTTCGTCAACGAAAGAGATACTTCAAATTTTAAGAAGAGTAGTCAAGTTATTGTTATTTGTGATAGTCAAAATCGCATATAAATTTTTTTTTTTGGAATAACCTGGATTGATCAGTGAATATTTTTATGGAACATTGTTTGAAATGAAGTAGCCTAACTTTTCAAGAAAAATACAGGTCAAAAATGGATTCTGACTAGCCTAGATCTTTGAAATATTCAGCTATATCTAAAAGTAGAAAATTTAATGAAATGAATGCCTAAGAATGTTATTAATATTTTTTTTTCTACTCTAACAGCTTGCCCTTGGGTTGGGTTTTTACAATGAGAAGTTTTAATTTTTTATTTCCGATTATCTTTGGATAAGAATTTTTAGAATTATATTTTGATCGCACATTTTTTCAGGAAGATTTATTTATTTTATTTTAGACTTATTTATTTTCGTTAACTTATGTTACAAGAAAAGATATATACCGAAGTTGTCATCTTTGATAAAATTCTCTAATGATTAGTGATCAATTAGATTGCTTTGGATGCAGTTCCAGGTAATCTAATAGATTTAAAAAGTATATTTTTTAATGTGTTAAAAACTTTTACTTAAAATATTTTTAAACAGGAACGTTGTAATTACAGAAATTATATAATGTTTCACAATTGCATTAAAACTTTATTTTTACTGTAGAAAAGTATGAGTGCTGTTTATAAAATTTAGCCTGCGATGAAGAATAATTTTTTTCCCTTGTGTGGTAAAAAATGATTTAGAAAATAAATATTTATACGAAAAATCTGGCAATTATTTTTTTTCCTATTTATTATTTTATTTTACTCTTTATTTTCTGTCTGCGGAGAAATAATGTTCATTTTAACTCTATCCCCCCTATATTATTTCTTCTTTATTACCTTTAATATAATTCCAATACGAGTAACTAACTAGTAATAAGAATCAATCAGAATAACTAACATTTGACAGACTTACCACATATATATTATTAGGTATTAGAATATCCAGCATTTATAAAGCTTCTAGTTTTGAAAAATATTTTGAAAATAGTAAGAAAAATGAAATGATCGGAGAGACAAGGACAACAAGCTTTGAATAACTCATATTTAACACATTTGCTTTAACATTAAAAGTAATAATCTATTTTAAATTAAGCTTTTATAAACTAAGCACTAATTATTCACAAATTCGTAAAAATATGTCTTTACTCTTTTGAATTGTCTCTCAAGGATTAATCAATATTTTGTTTAGTTATTTAGAAAACAATGAGAGAAAGATATGTTACGTAATTAATTATTGGGAAAAATAATCTTTTTCCAAATAAATATACCTTAATTCATATTTTAACAATTGCGATATGATGGAACTCAAATATTTAGAAATATTTCTTTTAACATTAGAGCTAGCTATATTTATAATTGGTTTAAATAAAAATATCCCCCAAAATGGCAAGGAAATATAAATAGTATAACGTCACTTAATAGCGCAAGCTGTGCGACTGACTAAATTAAGTAGTTCGCTCTTCAATTTTAAACCTCGCCCTTATGGAAGTTTTTTTAGGAATTGAAGTGGCTATGACTTGCACACATATGATAGATTGAAAAAATGTTCAGCGTAAGGTATACCAGGGAATTACCCTTAACCTAAAAATAAAACATTAGAGTGGGAATACCAGACAATAACCAATGCAATCCGAGTGAGTTATTATTCTGAATAACCAAGTCATTATTAACAATATCCGGTAATTATTGGAAATAACCATGTCTTCTGGTAAAGCTGATTAAAAAATGCACATTAATAATACTGAACGATACACACTTTTCCGTTTATCCCAATACTGATACCATAGTTCTTCTTGCTGGATTAAATGAAATAAATGATCAATAAATTAGTATTAGTCAATACTACGAAGCTCTGCACAATACTGAAAGGGATGCACAGTAAAACAGAGTTTCTCAAAAATGAAAAAAAATGTGCCAAATATCTCCGAAACCAATTTAGTCGAATTGGAGAACCCTATATATTCATTATTGAACATGTTTTTCCAACCATATAATCAAGCATTATGAACATGTCATTATAGGGATGTTCAAGTCAGAGGCTGAATTAGAATAGTGATCCACTATCACTGAATCAATTTTCATATGCTCTATTCCTTTTGAACAATTCGTATTCCTTTTTCTAGTAGAAATTTAATCTTATTAGTTGCATCTTTAACTGATTGATAATTGATGGATTTACAGTGGACATGTAAGTGATGTCAGCTTAGACGTCTCTATACTCAATGATCTCAATAATGAGTGCTTGGAGTTTTCAAATTTGATTATAATTGCGTCGGAGCTATTGTAACACAGTTTTGCACAGTTTGAAGAATCCCCTTTTTACAGTATGTGTCAACACAGATAAAAATTAAGCTAAGATAATTCGAATGTATTATTTATGATTATTTGTTGACCATCTAAGAGAATTATGATAATTTGTTTGCAATATGATTATTTGTTGACAAAGTAATTAACGGTGCTATATTAAGCAAAACATGCTTTTAGAAATTCCATACAACAAAATGAAGTTAAACTATATTTCAGCAGGATGTGCGTGTTCTAACTTGACATTTTGAAAGAAAACTTTTACCAACTATAAAATTGCAAATTACAAGGTTATAAACGTAACTTCATATAAAATCTCATTTGATATATTTGTAATATCAACATCATGTGGAGAACGGAAGAAAATTAAATCGATCATAAAATTTTCAGACTAGATCTTGAACGTATTTTAAAAACATTTTTGTTTTTCCTGAACTAAACAATTATTTTCGACCGTATCAAAAATACTGACAAATAATTGCAATTAAAAATAAACGATGAAATTTTGACAAAGTTTCTTAAAATATATATTTGTGTGCAGGTATTTTAAATCGATATTGGATCTCTCCACATAAAAAACTCGTTAGCGGTCGAGGCTACTGTTTTGGATATTCAAAAGCTGACTTTGTATTTTTTTAAGTTGCGCAAAAAGTAAAAGACTTAGAAGCTTGGAATTAAGAGAGACTGCAGAAAAATATACAGTTCGATGGAATAAAAAAAAATTACATTCGATAATTATCAACTGTTAAACTTGTAGCAAAAAGTACCATCCGGACCGCTCTGATGGTGTATGGATTAACAGACTTGAATATATTTTTTACCCAACAAAATTCCTTGCTTCCTACTTTCCTATATTTAGAAGAGTGAGTTAAAAAATCTACATGGAGAACGATAGAATAAAAAAAGTAAGATTTGTTTATTAGTTCAAAAATTATTAACTATTTAAATTTTTTTGTAAAAAACACTACACGTGGACTGATCTAAAGCCTGCTTAAATGCAACTACATATTTAAAACTTGACATGCTGAAAGGACCATTTTCATGGATGAGCTTAAAGAGAGATTTTTTTTTCAAAATTCCAATTTGTTCTAAAGTTATTGTTTTAGTTTTAATTGTGTTAAATAATGATTAAATAATTTATTGAAATAATTTCTTTAAATAATAATTGTTTAACTACTGTTGCCGAAATAAATATTTTATAGCTCATGCTTGACTTGATGTTAAAAGAGGCAAAAAGATAAATAAATGAAAAAAAAAAAGATAAAGAGATTAGACGTTGCTATATATAAATGTTAATATTTACATCTGAATTTTTAAAAACTAGAGGACTCAACCTTCTGCTTGCTTCGCTCACCAAACTCCGTGTTTGCTTCCAGAAAAAAAATATATAACTATTTTTGTACTTTATATTTATTTATATGTTAGTCGCACCAAAATTACTGCTTACTTGGATTTAAAAAATAATCAAATGTACACGAAAAAAATGTATTTAGCATAAAAGAATGTGTGACACAATAAAGAATGAGTGACATAATAAAAAGTGACACAATTTAGCTTTACCAAGGCTACGCAATCTATTTCGGCTTGTCAAATAATGATTTTTATTACCAAACCTGGCGAATTTTTAGCATTAAAAGTAATTCAATATACATTAAAAGTAATTCAATATACAATTAGAATATAACATTTTTACTAAATAATTGAGTACTTACAATTCGAGCAGCAAGTGCATTGGTTATGCCCAACCATGTGATTTAAATCAGATTTCATTTTCTACTTGTAAGCGACGCCTCACGTTTGTGTCGAACCTGAATGTCTTCTGAATCTATGACACGAAATTTACCTATGAAACGATTTACCTATGATGACGTCAAATATAAAGCAATATTCACTTCCGACGTTTATTCTGATTCACTAGGGCTGTACTTTTTTATAGCATATCAAGATAAAGAAAGAGGATAAGTAGCTTTAAACTATTAATATCTGTATCGCTTATTGAAAAAAAAATGTAATTCTATGATTCGTCAAAATTTAAAAGATAGTCATGCTCCGTTTGATTCAAATCGTCATTGCTATTCTCAACATACTATCGTCATCTGCATTTTATTGTTGCCTTTTTCTTTTACAGGATTATAAATAATATTTATGCCAACCATTCTTCTGTGATGGAACATAACTTATTGGAGTACAGACAATGCTTAAAGCAGCGGTTCTTAAATGAAGCAGCTGCTCTGTGAAAAAGACACATATGGGCTTTGAAAGTTAGGACTTTTTTTTCTCCTTTAACTCGTTTTTGAAACCTTTAACTGAATTTAAATCCATTAAATAATTTATTTCTTTATTTAATAATTCCGCTGTTTATGTGAAATTATTTCATTAAAATGTTTGTAAATTAAGAAAATTCGAAACAACGTTTTTTCTAATAACAATCTAACAAATGAATCATGAGAAAGAAATGCATTTATGAAAAATTTAGTCAAGGAATAGCATTTATTTGAAAGAAATGCATTTATTTGCTGCCTTTTTCTTTAATAAGATTATAAATAATATTTGTGCCAACTATTCTTCAATGACAGAACATTACTTATTGCATTACAGACAATGCTTAAAGCAGCGGTTCTTAAATGAAGCAGCTGTTCTGTGAAAAAGACACGTATGGGCTATGAAAGTTAGGACTTTTTTTTCTCCTTTAACTCGTTTTTGAAACCTTTAACTAAATTTAAATCCATTAAGTAATTTATTTCTTTATTTAATAATTCCGCTGTTTATGTGAAATTATTTTATTAAAATGTTTGTAAATTAAGAAAATTCAAACAACGTTTTTTCTAATAACAATCTAATAAATGAATCATAGAAAAGAAATGCATTTATGAAAAATTTAGTCAAGAATTGCAATTATTTGAAAGAAATGCATTTATTTGTTGACTTTTTTCTTTAATAAGATTGCAAATAATATTTATGCCAACTATTCCTCAGTGACGGAATGCTTAAAGCAGCGGTTCTTAAATGAAGCAGCGGTTCCGTGAAAAAGACACATATGGGCTTTAAAAATTGGGACTTTTTTTTCCTTTTTAACTCGTTATGATTTTTGAAATCTTTAAATAAATTTAAATCCAATAAGTAATTCATTATTTATTTAATAATTCCGCTGTTTTTGTGAAGTTATTTCATTGAAATGCTTTAAATTAAGAAAATTCGAAGCAAAGTTTTTTCTAATAGCAATCTAATAAATGAATCATAAAAAAGAAATGCATTCATGAAAAATTTCGCATCGAATAAAGAAAAACAAACTCAACGATAAAGAAGTATGTTTCTTTAAAAACCATTACAAAAATTTATTTTTGTTTTTATTTTGATGAGAAGTACATTTCAGGTCTTTCATTTTCAGTTTGCATACACTAAAATCAAATTAAGAACTAAACAGGATGTCGCTCCTGAAGATTCAACTGTCTAACATAAATCCAATTTTAAGTCTAATTAATTGATAAAACGCTATAATGAAAAAATTTAATTCACTTAATATTTTCAAAATGATTAATAAAATTTAGATCATTACATATTTTCGAAATAATAAATGCTCTTCCGTTAAACAATATGTTCCTAGCTGCTTTTTATTTTATAACCGTCGTTGAACAGTTGACTTTATTTTGAGTTTACGAGTACAGATGTTTAACTCCGTATCCTTGTAATTTTGAACCCAATTCAGAAGACAACGGAACTCCTGGGTCAAGTATTGGGAGAAATTTATCTTCGTGGCAAGGAACTCATAACCCATGACCGTTTACAACTGAGGATATTTTACGTCAATACTGTGGTTGGTGCGAGCCCTATGGGGGATTCGTATAGCCAAGCCACCGCTGGAATTCGAACCCGGTTCTCCTCATTGGAAGGCGAACGCTCTATCCCCTGAGCTATCATGGCTCTGGGTCATGAATTTAGTAATTTCGCTATTTTACTTGCTGACAATGGATAACCATAACCTTGTATTGCATAACAGTGCAAATTGGAAACTCGCTCTTCAGTCTTTTATATTTTTAAAAAATTTCGACATAAATATCAAAATTTATATGTGGCAACATCTAATTCTCTTCTCCTAGCTTTTATTTTATTTATTTATTTCTTGTTACTTTTGACATTAAGTCAAGCACGAGCTTATAAAAGGAAAATCTAGAGAGGAAACATAAAATCTCTAAAACAATGAATAAGCAATTATTAATTGAAGAAAAAAAAATTGGAAAAAAAATATCAGTGATTAAACCCTTAAAAGTGCAATAACTTCTAAACAAATTAGAATTTAAAAAAAGCCATGCTAAATTCATAAACAAAAATGGCTTTTTTCAGTTTCTGAAATTTCAATACTGTTGCATTCATGCAGCCTGCAGAGCGATCTGCATGGTGTTTTTTACAGCAACTTCATCGGTTAATAATTTTTTAATTAATTATCACCTGTTAATTTTTTTTATTGCAGCTTACATGCCGTACATTTTTCTACACAGCTATGTATTTTTATGTTTTTAAGTCTTACAGATTGTGCGTAGCATAATAAAATGTGGCGTCTCAATACTCAAAGAATACTCAAATACTTGAATACTCAAAGCAGCTGCTGCGCCGCGTGCCAATTTTTATATTTTGGAGAAATATGAAAGATGTGAGCCGTGATAGCTCAGTGGTTAAGGCACCACACTGTTATTGTAAAGAAGTGGGGTTCGGTCTCTGGTGGCAGTTTGAAGACCTACCAGCTTCAGACATAGCCACCGAGAGTCAAGGTCTCCTAGTAGATTTGTGACGTCATTCTCTGAAGTGCTAGCGAACCATAAGATAACGCGGTATTCAGATTTGTATTAAGAAAAAACTATAATAAATAGTTCAAACTTTTGAGCGATGTAAATATTTTTGCTATAGCTAATTTAATATCACTTAAATATTTCTAAATGGTGATTTTTTAGTGTTTTATTAGACTAAATCAATGTTATTTATCACATTATAACTCAATAAAATGAACAAGCAGGACTGTTTGATGCTCTTCATGAAGCAATATCATGTCTATTTTATGATGGAAAATTATTTAGTAAGAATTTTTTTCTATTTTTAATATTATTTTTAATTTCAAAACTATTTTTAATATCAAAAGAATAAACCACATTTAACTGTATAATTTATTATTTTCTAATATGTAATCAAATTATTATTATAAAAAAGTATAGTATTTTCAAATTTTAAGTTTTTTTTAACAGATAATAAACTTATTGATGACAATTTATAATATTTGTTAAAAAAATATCCCAAAATGCAGATTCCTCCAAAAAGTTTTCAGTATAATATAGTATTATTAGTATAATATTTTGAGCAGAAATTGTTCAATAATTAAAAAAATTTACTCGCTAAAAAAGGCAAGAAAATATTGAATATTTTTTATGAACTGCATTTGAAATTGGCTACAAGTTTTTGTTAATCGGAAATTTTAAAAAACAAATTAAGATAGAAAAGAAAAAATATAAAAACATTTATTAAAATCCTTTTTCCTGTTACTCAATAATATACTTCTCATTAATTAATATATTTTATAGAAGATACATTTCAATGAATATGTATACATATGTATAAACTTATATATTATTGTTTTAAAGCTTGTTTACATATGCTCTTCCAGACTTATAAAATTAACATAAAAATGGGTTATAAAATGAGAATAACGCATTTAATCTGGAGCAAACTCAAAATTTATTTATCCTTAAACTATTTTATGAAGTATTAAACGCACTATTTTATGAAGTATATTTGGCTGATTATAAAAAAAATTTATTACTGAAACAGAACTCTGATTCAAATAACATGTAAACACCAGAAAAGCATACACATGAGAAAGTTTTCGTTTTTGCTTTAAAAATTACTACATTTCTGTCAAAAAACGCACAAAAATTTATAAATATTGTAGACAGAAAGATAAATACTTTTCAGAGTGTTATTTGAAAATTTTATTCAAGCAATAAATTATTTTTCAACACTTTTCACAATCTTTGGTTAATATGACGCATTAAAATAAAATTACAATATTTAATCACAAATTATAAAATAGTAAAAATTTTTTTCAAGGCATCAGCATAAGATAACACAAAAACACTTTATCTGCATTCGAAAGATTCATACCATATGAAGCAAGAACAACAGTTTCATTGATATTATTTTCAATAATAACGTACACAAACTAAAATGGCTAACAATATATTAAATTCCTTTTTTATTAATATAAATTAATGTATCGAAGTTTTTTTTGCTTTCAAGTATGAATATTTATGAAATTTTACTCATATGATTGTAAGCAATCGTTAAGAAAAAATAAACTTCAACTGCCAATCAACACTGTTATTAATTTTTCTTTCTTTTAAAAATATAACTAAAGCTTTTTCAGTTTTTCCTTAAATAATAAAAATGTTAACTCTTTAAATGACATCTGATATTTGTTTATACTATAAACATTTAAACACGACAAAGGATGTTTAAATTTGTTTTATTTCACGTCTAAGAGTAAGCACGAATGTTTTGCAACGAGCAGATTTACACGGAAGAGCCATTACATTATGACCACCCTCCATCTATAACAATGGGCTCCCCCAGGTTTTCATGGTTTCTAGGAATGATA
>NC_092208.1:17493907-17531835 GCF_043381705.1 Parasteatoda tepidariorum
CAAGACATGACTTGAAAGTCACTGGAATGTTCCTCGAACCAATCCATGACAATTCGACCCTTATGACATGGTGCATTATCCTGTTGGTAAACACCATCCCCCGCAGGAAAAACTGTTGCCATGAATGGGTGAACCTGGTCTGCAACTATGTTCAAGTAGCTTACAGACGTCAGGGATTGTTCTATGAGGATAATGGGTCCTAATGTGCCCAATGAAAAGATTGTTCCTGGGCGAGAAACCATGAAAACCTGAGAGAGCCCACTGTTATAGATGGAGGGTGGTCATAATGTAATGGCTCTTCGGTGTATATTGGTTTAAAATTTCATATCCGACGGACAAACGAGACTGCTATTCAATGAAGAACAAATATTTGAAATTGGCGGCTAATCGTATATCAGCTATTCACCACGGTATGTGACGTCTCTGAAAGACCTTCTCAACGGCCTTATTTCTCGGTGGCTATGCTTTAGATCGATGGGTACCATCTTGCCTGAGAAGCAAAGGTGGTCAGTGCGCAATGCCGACCGTATTGCTGCCCTCAAACCTTTGGCCCCGAAACTGTGGAGCTTTAACCTCCATAATCCTCGTGCTTCACTTATAAGATATTCAGTAGCGATAAAAATCGTTTATAATTTGAAATGTTATGCAATATAAGGCTATAGCGTTAAGTATTGTTAACAAATAAAATTATGTTTTGAATTTGATATGGTCTGAGATCAGAAAATTTTTGGAATATTTCTCTGACATCTGTTTTGCCAAGATTAATTTTTGTTAGTTTGCATGTTTCTGACCCATACAACAGTACACTCCTTACCAGTGAATTAAAAATGTTAATTTTAGTCTTTAGCATTAAATTATTTGATCTCCAGACATTTAAAAGCTTCTTGAAGCAAAATTGTGCACTCTGTATTCCAATGTTAAAATATTTTCTTACGAAAAATTTATTGCTTTTCAAATCCAAGTAGTCGTGCATTTTATTACAATTAGCTTATTTCCAAAATATTTTTACACAAGATTATATTAATTATTATACGTTATAATCAAATTGTGTTTTGTTTCAAGAAAACATCGACCTACAAGAAAAAAAAAACAAAACAAAATAAAGATGAGTGTGAGGTAATCATGGAGGTTGGAGATCGGAGCGAACAGGGGTGGAGCATCCTAGTTTAATGGAAAAAAATTATAAAGTTATTAAACAACGTTGATAAGGAAATCTAGATATGAAAAATTTTTATTTCTGTTTTAGTTCATGTACTGAATGTAGGATCTGTTTTCGGAATTTGTTTGTCTTTTAAATAACCAATGGAAATTTGGAATATAACCTTAAAAATTTGTATAACAAATAAGTAATTTTAAATAAAATTTCACAATTCGGTTTAATAATTTTTTTTTGGAATTTTAATAGGTTCATAACTTAGAATAGTGTTTCTCTTGTTGTCTTAAATCTATTTTGATTTTGCTTCAAACAGCGGATGGAATAATAGATCATTTTTAGTTATTTAATGCACCTGGTGAGAGTTGAATAATTTCTGAGCAATACTCTTAACAAAATACCCGTACATTTAAAAAATGATATAAATAAATAAATAAAAACTGACTTTACTGATATTGGAGTAATTCTTATTCTTCTCCTCAATCTCATTTAAATCACGCGGACAAAGAACTTTCTTAAATATATGACTGTTTACAAAACAAATCTGAAAAGAACACCGCTTCTTTTTATCTCTTGTTTGTCTTTATTTTGGAAGTGCTCGTCATAATTGATGATAAGAGTGAAAAAAAAATGATGATTTCAGAAACTTAAAGAATGCTTTCGCTTTAACTTCATCATTTGCACACAAAAAATACTCATCGGTTTTTAAATTTTTTTTTAACTTAGTCATTTTACTTATTTATTGGATCTGCTTTATACAATATTTCATATTCGGTAGTATTTCATATTCAATACATATTCTCCCATTCTGCCGTGCAATAGAAAAATCAACGAAAGTGGAAAAAAATTAAGAATTTTACACATTTATAACTGTAAAATATATTATTAAACTAATGCAAATTACTTTAATCTTTTAGTTTCAACCGAATATCAGGAACGAAAGAAATGGATAATTAGAAAAATGATTAAATGATTATGATATCCTTTTTCTAATATCTTTCGTTTAATCCCTCATATAATCATTTTATTAATGTAATGCAATTTTTCAGCGTGAGGTTTGCTGACAATTTTTTGAGTGATGCTTGCTGGATTGCAGCGCATGGACTCTTAAAATAGTTACAAATGTAATTATGTAGATAAAAGAAATGCTGAGTCAGAATTTAAAATGATGCTATGGAGAGAGATTATTTTTAATAAAATCTCTATTATATCTTAATCTTGATTGCAACTTTTTGTGATTAAGCATTATTGATTGTATATGATTTTTAACAACAGATTACAGATGAAGTTCTTTAAGAACTTATATTTTGTAAAAATAAATAATACAGAAAATTTAAGATTTTCTGAAAAAAACTAAGAAAGATGGATTAATAATAAAATAAATAAATATAAATATTATAAATAAAAAAATATAATAAATAAATAATAGAAAAAATAAGAAGATTATAAAGAAAGGTAAATGAAACAAGAAAATGTGCAATAAAGTTGATTCTCTGAGAAAAACGAATTTCAAGGTTTGAAAATTTTCAAGACCGTGCATTCGATTGAAATCATTAAAATAAAAGCATACACGAATCTCACAAGCCTTTATTTACATCCCCTAAAATTTCAAAATAAAATTTAGAATTTTTGATGTTGGAAAAAAAAGAAAACAATTGAAAATCGTCCTAAACCAAAACCATTTTTTCCTCACAAAATTCTTCCCCAATAAATACATTTTCACCAGTATTCTTCTTATCTACGCGTGGAAAAGAATCGTTATATTCTTCAGCACGGCCCATCTTCATTGCATAATAAATGTAGGGAAAAGCCGATCTTCTACGTTACTGGTTTGTCAAAACTTAGTAATCCTCAAAATGCAATTGACGGCTATCCAGTCGTCCTTTTTGTAAAAAATCGATATAAACCGTTCCTTTCCTTAATTTTCAAAAGAAAAATGTAAGTACATATGAAAGGTATACTAAAATGATCCCCTTAATATATGCTTTTTGAATCCTTGTAAAAATGAATTCAAAAAAAGTATTCACATTAATGGTCGCAAATGATATCGCATCAGTTCGTCTTACAGAATTCCGTCGTAGGTTAATTCATTGCACTTCATTCGTCGGAGCGACAGTTTCGTCGTAGGCACAATTTGTCAAGGACATAATTCGCCGCTTCGATAATTCGAAATGTGCCTTTGCACATTTCGTCACAGCTACAATTCGTTGCAAGCACAATTCGTAGAGGGCAAAGCTCTTCTCGAGTACAATTCAACGTAGATACGTCACAATCACAATTTGCTCAGAGTCACAATTCGTCGCAAGCACAACTTGTTCGAAGTTACAATTCGTCACAAGCACAATTTGTTCGGAGTCACAATTCGTCGCAAGCACAATTTGCTCAGAGGCACAATTCGTCACAGTCACAATTTGTTCGGAGTCAAAATTCGTCGCAAGCACAATTTGCTCAGAGGCACAATTCATCGCAAGCACATTTTGTTCGGAGTCACAATTCATCGCAAGCACATTTTGTTCGGAGTCACAATTCGCCCCAAGCACAATTTGTTAGAGGCACAAATTCGTCGTGAGCATAATTTCATTCGGTTTTGATGAAAAGCGAAGACAAAACGTTAACGAAGACAAAACTCTTGCATTGTCAACAAAGGCCAATTAAATATTAAATTTGTTATGCCTATTTAAATATTACAAAGGAACTTAAGGGGAATTGAATTCATGATTTGCTTATTATTGCTTACAAGGAGGTGGAGGGGTATGAGCAATGCTCGCGTAAAACTCTAAAATCTCCTTATTTTCAATTTTTTTTTAAATTAAAAAAAATGTTGGGGGTAGTTTTTAGCTCCCATCATAATAGTTTCTTGCGAACAAAAGGTATGCATTGGTTGCAAAATATTTTTTTAATCAGCATTTATCTTGGCTATGCAAAATATTTGTATACGTCGTAACATAATTGTCACAAGAAATATAATATTTTGCGCACCACACCATCGCTGTAATTAAAAATATTAGATATTGTCCACATTTAATTATTTAAGCCTAATAATTCCCTAAAACATATTTTTATTAATTTTTCTTCTTATTATTTTTCCGTTATTTAATTTTAGTTTTTGCAACAGTGTATTTTGAATTCACCGAAAGAAAAACGTGCTAGATTTAGCTATGACATACGAAAATTAAAAATACCATGGATGTTTCATCCCAAAAACTGATATTTCTCAAGGTATGAGCAAGTAAAAGTTTCCCAGAAACACATTTTAAAATAAAATTGAAAAAATATATTCTAAATAATTTTACGCACTAACACTGCAAGTGATAGATAAATAAGGAAATCTTATGACATCATACATTAAAAGCTATAGACATAACGAGTACGACATGTTATGAAAAGTCCGTTAATATGACAAAATTCTAACATTAAACATATATAAGTTATATGCTTATAACGAGTTAAACATTACTAGCATTTCGTAATTATGAAAATGTTTTTCAAGGAAATAAAATTTTTTCTGAAGTAAGCAATATTTTATGAAAAAGGTTCAAATGAAGGCCATTTTTATTTAGTTCTGGCATCAATACAGAAAAACGATATGAGTTCATGAACATGATTTCTTTTTTTACAATTTTAACCCATTATTTTTACAAAGCAATATTTGTACGACCACCAGGTAAGTTATCTTCTTCCTAACTGAAGAAACATTCTTCTGCAAGGGTCGCCAAACTTTTTTGATCACCGACCCATTGATAATTTTTCGAAATCTCCATCGACCCCCATAAAAGTAGCTTTCTGTTAATTAGAATAAAACTCTATTAGATACTGTGTTTGTACATTTATTTTATGATTTTAAACATTTATTAAAGTAATAGTACATTGTGTAACAATAGTTTTATGAAAAATATATTAATATTGAAATTTAAATACCTTATTATTAAATAATAAGTAATTATGCATAAGTAGATATAATAAGTAAAGTAACTAAAGATTTACTGCTTCTTGATCAATGAGATGGGTGTGCCTGGTGTTTTTTTGCAAGGTTCGCTATATTGGGTTCAAAATTGGTCAATTTTAATTTTCGTCAAAATTGGTAAATTTTGTAATTTTCGTAAAAAAATACAAAGTGTGCTAGTTTTGTTGCGGGCTGTACAAATCCATATTATTAATGCCTACCTTCTTTTTTACATGTATTGATAATTAAAATTGATACTAAATTAAACGAATGGTTTTATCGAAACAATAGCTAATTATCCAAAACTATAAAAGTTTTAATAGTGACACTGCAAATATTCAACACTGTTCACAGTTTGCAAAGATAGCTGAAACTGCGTATGATATTTGCGTTTGTAACGTCAATGCTCGTCACACGTGACATTTGGATAAGCTCACATATGCATATAACTTATAAACTGTTTTGAGTTCATGCCACTGCGCCCTGGGACGTAAATACTTGTTTCACCCGAATAAGTATACGTTTATTAATTTATGTTTTATAATATAAAAAAATTCACAAATTTTACATACTCAATTAGGTATGTGTGATTTGCGTATTTAGAACTGTTTTTTCTTCGACCCCCAATCGATCCTTCCGATTCGGATCGACCCCCATTCGACCCCCTGACTCAGATCGACCCCGGCTTTTGTTAAATAGACCCCAGGGGGTCTATATAGACCACTTTGGCAACCTCTGTTCTACTGTTATTTTTAAAATTGCTGCATGCTCTTCGAAAGAAAGATTACATATTTATCGATTATATGTCTATCATGACTCCAAATTCGCTAAAATAAAACTTCATAATAAAATTAACATTTATTGATATCAATGACGTCAGAAAGTATTTCGCTGAAGTTTCCTTTCGTCTTGCAATATTTTTTTACGATTTATTAACTTGTCAGCTAAACACTTCCGTTGGAAAAATTTCATTATTTCATAAAAGTACAAAGCTGTAAAATTCAATCTACAATCTGTAGACAAAATCACCCAAATAAATGAATCAGCGCAAAACTTTTACATAAATTTAGATTTTTTGTTAAATAAAAGTAAAGGAAATATAAAGAAAAACCAAAGTTTTCGAAGAAATAGGGAGGAAAGGAAAAAAGTACAGGAAATATACTGATATGGAAAGGTTTCTAAAAGATTATTGTCAGTAAGTTTCTCCTTGATTTTGAGGAGAACTTAGTTTAATTTTTTTTTGGAATTTCGAAGTAGGTCATACTTGGTGTGGTATTAAAGCAAGTTGTGACGTTTCTATTAGGTACATATTTCAGTCAGCAATATCAAATTGTCATGGGTTTATAAAAAATAAATGCGAATGAGAATAGTATAAAGATTACGAGAATTATATAAGAATAATACAAGAATAATGTAAGAATGGAGCAGAAATGGGGCTAACAAAAAGTGAGTGTCGTAATATAAGTATTATTTATAAACTTTTACATTTTTAAATCATAATTTGCATAATTTTGAATTTTTTTTATTTTATTATCATTTGTTACCGTTGGACACTGGTAGGTCACCATATGTCCCACTCAAAAAGACTAATGGGTCATCCTTGTCCCATGGCCTAACTATCAGAAGTGACTGCGGACTTAAAAAAAAACACACTTGTTTTTAATATTATCAATGGTACAAAGAATGTGCTATCAGAAGAAAAACTCAATCAAAAAAAAATTAGAAATTAGTTTTGAAATGGTTAATGCGCCTACCTTCAAAAATGTAAAAAATATTTATTTGATAAAGAAAATTATTTTCTTTCCTTTTTACATTCTTCTAATTATTAATTCTTCGCTCTCATTACTCTATCGCTTTGGAAAATTACATTAAAAACCCTATATTTAACGGCGAATATCAATCAATTAATGAGATTGGGTCAATATAAGCCGTATTTTTTCTATAGGTGAAAATTTTTCTCCTTAGTATTGTTACCAAAATGGTAATTAATGAATATCCGAAAATTTTGCTAGGTAGCTGCATAGTACATAAAACTTATTGCTTTCATAGAAATAGAATTTAAAAATGTGATTTATTACCATTATACTGTCCTTAAATCCTTAAATTTTAACTACTTTTAAATGTTTTATCGACAAGAAATTCACAATTTCGAAAGCAACAGATATTTATATTTAAATTCTGTAAGAGTGTAATCTAGATGATTTATTTTTGCAATAATAGTTTCTTAACTTTATTTTACTTTATGGACCTATTTAAAAAAATTCTTTATTACAAAGTAAACAAAAATTTAACACTGAAACTTGCATGCATATATACATATATATATTGTATATATATTAATAATAACTTATATAAGCATTTATAAGTTCAATTAAAGCTTGACTTCATAGAATAATATTATCAGGCATCTTATCATTAATTAAGGCAATGAAATTTATCCTAATTTTCTTTTCAATTTTTTGTTTTCAACTAAACAATGCATTTTCGCCCTGACAAAGATGAGAACGTAAAACAGTAATATTTCATTTTTGTTGAAAATGTCAAAACAATTTCATCTATTAATTTAAAAAAAAATACTACATAATTTCTTTTTGATCTTTTGAGAAAAGAATTCAGAATTTTGTGCATATTTTCCATATTCTTATTATTAAACTCATAAGATTTTCATAATAGCTTGAAATTTTAAATGTGAAACATAATAAAAAAGTATAATTTTCTTTAATATTTATTTTTTTTCCAACCTGAACTTTGGTAGAGTTTAAATGCTTAAATTAGTATGGTAGAGTCATTTAAGTNTTCTTTTCAATTTTTTGTTTTCAGCTAAACAATGCATTTTCGCCCTGACAAAGATGAGAACGTAGAACAGTAATATTTCATTTTTGTTGAAAATGTCAAAACAATTTCATTTATTAATTTAAAAAAAATACTACATAATTTCTTTTTGATTTTTTGAGAAGAGAATTCAGAATTTTGTGCATATTTTCCATATTCTTATTATTAAACTCATAAGATTATCATGAGATCTTATTATTAAACTCATCAGATTTTCATAATAGCTTGAAATTTTAAATGTGAAACTTAATAAAAAAGTATAATTTTCTTTAATATTTATTTTTTTTCCAACCTGAACTTTGGTAGAGTTTAAATGCTTAAATTAGTATGGTAGAGTCATTTAAGTGTTTCTAACAAAATCTCACCGAAACCAAGCATTTTTATCTAAATATTGGAAAAATCATTCATTTCACACTAATTATGATTGTTTTGGTGAAAGTGCTTTAATTGTAAAATATATTTCATTAAATACATTGATAAGATGAGATATTTTATTAAATGCAAATTAATGATAAGATGCCTGATAATATTATTATTGGAAGTCAAGCTTTAACAGAAACTTCATATTCAGGAACTTTGGAAAGTATTTGGCTATTGCATATATTACTATAAAATGTATTTTATTAAATGCAACTGCCAAATACTATCCAAAATGTTATATATAATGACTCGTAGAAACATTGAAAAGCTATTGTTAAAACTTGACTTCCTGGAATAATATTATCAGAAATCTTATCATTAATTATGACAGTAAAATTTTTCGTAATTTTCTTTTCAATTTTTTGTTTACAACTAAACAATGTATATTCTCCAAGACAAAGATGAGAACACAAAACAGTTGTAATTCATTTTTGTTGAAAATAACAAAACAATTTACAACATTGGTTTTATAGATAAGATGCCCTAATTAAAAAAAAAATTCCGCCTTCTCATACCAAGGGAGAAGGATCAAAAAATTTAGTTTTTCTCAGTAACATATAGTCATTATAGTCAGTGATATTCCGAAAAAGAAGTATTTAAAAATATTATTCCTAAAATGGGATTTCCGCTAGTGAAAAATTATCATTCGAAACATTTTATTATGTTGTGATGATCACATTTGAATTGATGATAATTATACATTTTGTTTGTAGGAGAAATATATGGTAAGTAAAAATCATTGAAAAGCTTTTCCTGAAATATCATTTCTTATAAAGTTCCTATAGTGATTTTTTTCTTCCAAATGATCTATCACGCGTACTATTGGTTCGCGTGATATAGAACTATTACTACACGTGCAATAAATCATACGTGAAGGAAAAACAGGACTTTTATTATGAATTTAGGTTTAAATAAGTTGTGAAATGCAATTGAGCGATATTATCATGCAAGTTTCCTTTCTATACTCTATTACGCGATATAGTTCTGTTCTTACATAAAAATGGCTCAAATTAACCTTATAAAAAGGAGTCGAATATCTATGATATAGTTAATCAATGATATAGTTACATTTCTTTAGTACTGAATTGATTCTCAAAAATGTTATTATTCGTTCCTCTAGTAAAAATGCACATTTTGGCACGATTTTTTGCCCTTTTAAACCATTATTGACTTTTTCTACAATTATAGATTAAATTTTTATCAAATCATTTTCTTCAATTTCAAAAGCCAAATTTTAAAAAAACTTTTCATTGCAAATTTTTTATAAAAATTAAGGATTAAAATAAAAAATTAAAATTGATTTTTAGTTTTTGAACTTTTATTTTTATATGATATAGATCATCCCGCTTTCCTTAATGCAGCAGCAAATTCGTGTGGTTCGAAGTACAGGTTTTCAGCGGGTTTAAGACCTACAAACAAGATAAAATTTTTTTGTTTACGTACATAAATTTCGTTATAAACGAAACAGGAATTATTCATACTTTTTAGAAAAAATAAGAAAAAAAAAATTAATTATAGCAACAGCAACATAAAAAAATATACAATTCTAAATTTAAATTGCTTTTTAATTTCTTATAAGCCAGTAGCAAATGATTCTGAAGAAAAATTTGAAAAATGATACAATTACTCAAACAAAATTGAAAGAAGGCGATCATCGGTAACCCATTAGCAAAATGGTTATTGTCTATTTTTCTTCTTCTTTTTCTTGCGCTTATGAAGAAAATCCTACCCTTTTTCCGTTTGTGTGACATGCATAAAGTATTCCCGTCTACGTTCTTTGGCTATAGCTTTTAATGCCTCGGTAAGTTTAGGCCTTGGCATCGTCTTTTTTCTTGTTTCAACTCTAACCTTTGGGACCGTGTCAATCAGTTTAGAACTTTCTTCATTTGTGATATTCACCTGAATTAGTATTGAAAACGATCCAGTTTGAACTGTAGGTTAGAATTTCTGATTCTTAATTAAAGCAATAAAAACAAAAATATCATAAAAACAAAAAAATCTCAAGAAGTATTTATCAGAAGTATTCTCTGATCCTGTATCTCATAAATAAACTCACCAACTTGATGCATAACAAAATTAAAAGTGAAAAAAAAAGAATTCTGAAAAATTATCAAACAACAGCTGTCGCCATAGCAGCGCATGCAATGACGGCACATACGCACTGTTTACTATTACTCTTGAACACAGAAAAATTTGATGACATCCAAATGAGAAATTTTGAAGAAAGAGATTTCCAAATAAGATAAGAAATTTCCAAATAAGAATTGAAACAGATGACATCCAAATCAAACCCAAAAGAACACCCATTTTGCTAATGGGTAAAAATAACTCGATACTAATTTATTCTTATTATATTATTCTTATAGAAGAATTTTTTTTGTCCCATTCTAATAAAAAACACTGATTTTAATAGAAAGTACTTTAAGAATTTATCTATCAGGAAGTAAGAAGTTGGCTAAAAAATTATTCTGCAATGTCAACTTAGCAAATTATCTGAGATTTACAATTTCTTTCTCATCAACATTTCTTAAATACTTGAAAAAAATATTCCATACAATCAAATAATCCATAATTTATTAAATATTTTTGTTATTTATAAGAACGTTTCGTGCTAAGATTATGTAAAACGACAATGTTAAAAAAGTAATAAAATGAAAAAAAAAATGAAAAAAAAAATGAAAATGAAATGATCAGAAAATATTCAAAAGTTATTATGCACTAAACTTCAAAATTAGTTAATTATTTTAAAGTTAAAAAATATTATTAAAAGCGTTGTACGTTAATTGTTTATTGTATTTTAAAAATAGTATTTTTTGAATTATAAATATTTAATTTCTTTGCATTAAATTAGACTTTGACTAAAGTATCTTATAAATTGGCTTTTCTAAATTCCTAAGTAAATACCTAGAATCCCTAACTAAATTCCTGGCATAATTGATAGCACGGATTGACTATTTTTCCAAATTGGCTAAAACTTTTAATATACTTATGCAGACGATATTTTGAAACAAAATTGGATTAAAAAACGCACTTTTTATGAATAAGGCAATTCTTTTTTTTTGGATTTGGATTCTTGCCCTTAAAAATATGGTGAGACAGGTAGCTACAACCTGAAAAATATGGAATCAATTGTTTAGACACGAAAATAAGGTTAATGTGTCTTTCTCTTTTTACATATTTCAACAATGAAAAAGTTTTTGCCCTTATTTATAAAACTTATTTATCCCAAAGATGATTCCAGGTATTAAATTAGTTTTTATAATTATTAATTACATTTTACTGTATTATTTACTAATAGTAGAAGCAATTTTGAAATTTTTGAACAATTTATACACCAATATAATTTACGTGACTTAAAATGAAAAAATCTACATTTTGAAGGGAATAGTTTTTAAGGAAAAAAAACTCGAAATACTGTTTTTTTAATATGATGAAATGTGCAAAAAATTCAAGAATCCAATTTCGTCAAACAATTGCGTGCTTATACAGGAGAAGAACGTTTTTGTATCCCGTAAATTTTGCATAATTTAAAAATAGACAAAAAATTTAGAGTTCATTACTTAAATAAGTTTTAATTTTAGTGAAAAAATCGTCCCAAAGTGGCGTTTTTTTCCCTCTTATTTTTTTGGTGCGATAACTTTTCATATTTTTAAAACCAGTTTCTGTTAATTTCAATTAACAGTTTACTACAATAAATCTGTGTTTTCACTCGCTAAAAAGTTTTAAAAACAACCTTATAAAGATATATTTTGTATTTTGAGTTTCCAAATCCATTTTAAACCATGCATTTCATGCTTTTTCTCGCATAGTTATAAAACAATCAAAATGTAAGGTAAAAATTTTTTTAGATATTTCCATGTCGTATTTTTCAATTAATAAAACTATGAGCATTTTTCAAAAAAAATTTAATTTTATATTTATTTTTAATCTTCTTAAAAATACAATTCTTTATTAATACATACAATTTGTCTTCAATAAAAAAAATCTTTCACATTACTATTTATTTTTATTTAATTAAAAATGTTCAATTGGATCAAAAAGAAGTTCAGAAATTACTCTCATTTCATTTAGTTAAAGACAGTGATTCTAATAATAATCTTTGAAAAATATTTTGTCTTTGACCCATAATTTAATCTTTATTTTTCTTGTAATATTATGTTAAATATTTTTGACTGTGAGATTAGCTTTAAAAAAAATCATTTATCTTATTACTTGAAATTAATTTGATTTTTAAGATCGCTTTTTTTTACTGAAAGATGGGAGGGAATTTAAAAATTTTACCTACTCAAAAGAATTGGTCTTTAACTTACACTTCTGTACTTATAAATAACCGAGTTTTTTGAATTCTGTGTTTATAACTATAGTTCGTTCACCAGGAATTGGAAATTGGCTCTACCTCCACGGCCGAAGAGTTCATTTCAGAGCGGGAAGTAAGAGGAAAACGCCAAACACTAACAGCAAATTCTTTTTCAGATACTTACTTCGCTTTATCATCTGCTATTATACCTTACGTTACTCTACCTAATTAAATATATTGCCGCAAAATGTCTCAAAAAAGACAAACTATTCACTCAAAATCGAGAAATATCATCAAATTTATGAAATGTTTAATGTTAAAAAATGCACAAAGAAAATTGGGAAAAAATATTTTTCTCATACGATCGAAAAATAGCAAACTTGTTCAAGATTGTTCACATGCTTCTCCCTGACATAGCGAAATATAGTCGGATACCGCGTGATGAAGGCGGAGCCAAGTGCCAACTCCTGGTGAACGAACTATACTAATAAACTCAATGAGAAATGAACACGCATGCGCATAAGAGAAAAGAGCTTATCAGGATCGGGCTCTCTTCTTCACCCCACTCACACATTTATGCAAACAAATCAGGCGTTCATTGATATTCTTTTTTTTTTAACTTATATCTTTTGAAGTTATCATCAGAAAGCCGCATAAATCATAACTGAAAGAATAGCTTTCCATCGATATTTTACAATTATTGAAGTTGTTGAGAAATATACTTTCCACGGCTTCTCAAAGGATTTGATTAAAACAAATAAGAGTAAGAGAAGAATGATAGTCATTTCAATATTTTTTAAATTATGAAGAAAAAAACCATAATTATATAGATAAGCTTGTATTAAAAATAATGACTTGGTTGTATCGTATCCTCTTCAAATAAACAGTGTATAAGGGCTGCCTAGATTTGCATCGAATATCTATTTTTCAGAATCCTTGTCGAAATTGAAGATAAAAGATGTATACATTAAACCTAAGCAAGGTAAAGACAACAAATGCTGTCTAAATTAACTATTAAGGAGGATGAATGCAATTATTCTCCAAATCTTTTTCATTTCCGGAGGAAACAAAGAGGAATTGAAAATTGATTATTAAATTGACACTTTTCGGAGTCCACAATTAAATATGTTTTCATATTTCCACCTATTTCCATAATATGATTTGTCTAATTCCAAAAGCGTTACTATTTTGGCCACACTTAAACATTAATTTTTAACCAGTAATTTGTATGCTTTTTTGTCTTCATTTTGGACAGAAAAGAAATATAAAAGGTGGTCTTTAGAAAACTCTTAGTATTTACCATGAATTGAAATCTTAAACATAATATTTTTCAATGCTATAAAATATTCATAGCTTTTTATTTTTCAGGAAATCGGAATGCACTTGTACGCATAAAGAAAATCTAATTTGAAATGCTTTACAGAAAAAAGAAGTCATACAATCTGCACGGAGATGTACAAGGGGACGTTTTTAAAGTCAGCCATAACAGTCCAACCCCAACTTCGGATAAAATAAATAGCAATGATGTTAAGAGACATTGCTGGACGCCGTTTTTGGGTGTTTTCTACGCTTTCTTGTCAAGCGTCACTATTTTATTAACATCTGTCTTTGTAAAAAAACTGTCATACATTGACTCGGGTCAGCTGTCATTAGTGCGGAACATTGGTGTGCTCTTCGGTAACATCCCAATCGCTGTATATTGCACAAAAAACGCTTTTGGTTCAAGGAAATATTTTTGGTTGCTAATAATAAGATCATTCCTTGGAGCAACTGCTTTATATCTTAACTTGATGGCTTACAGACTTTTGCCTCTAACAGAAACCTCCATAATTCTGTCCTCCGTACCTGCACTGGTCACCGTAGCTGCTCGAGTGCATCTTAAAGAGCCATGTGGACTAGCGCAAGTGGTATCCATAATTTTGAGTGTTCTAGGAGTCCTTATGTCCGTTCGATTACCGAAGGTTCTTCATGACAGGTCTGATGTTCATTTTGACAGAGAATATGTCACGGGACTTAGTTGTGCTACGGGGAGTGTTTTAATTTTAGCATTTACATTTGTAACGTTGAGAAAAATGAAAGACATACACTTTTCCACCGTACTACTTTATTTTGGATCGTTAGGATCTTTAGAAAATGCTGTCATAACATATTTCTCAGCCGAGTTTAAATGGCCGCGATGTGAAGTGCTCGATAGAGCAGAAGTGATAATGATTGGTGTCTTTGGCTTCATGGGTCATTGTTTTTTAACGTTAGCAGTACAAAAGGAGGCAGTTGGCGTTGTTTCCACATCTAAATCTGCTTCAGATATTGTTGTTTCAGCCATATTCCAGTTTATATTTTTCAATTCTATACCTGACTATTATGCGCTTGGTGGCGGCTTGTTGGTAATTACAGCCATAAGCTCCTTGGGTTTGTGGAAATGGCTACTAACACAACCAGAGGATTCTGTTTATAGAAAAAAACTAAAATTCTTATTACTTTGAAATAAAATAATTTTAAGTTTATTTTTTTAAAAAAACTTTGCGTACTTCACATAAAATTGGAGAAAAAACTTTTTTTACCCTCTTAGAAGTCATGGCTTCAATATTGAGAAAAAAGAAAAAAGAAAAAACGCATTTATTATAATGAAACATTGAAATTACTTTTCAAAATGTATATGTTGAAAAACGTTTCTATAAATAATAACTCACGCTTACTTTTTAAAAATCTCTTGTAGTTTCGTATAGAATTCTTATTAAAGCACGGAAAATTTATTATTCAAGACTTATATTGCGTATCTATATAAGATGCAGATTTATATTGTCTTTAATATATGAAGACCTTATCTTAATAGTATGTCAATTCCCTTTTCGTTTGTTGAGAAAAACATAAAATTCTAATGAGTGCGGTATTGTTTTTCCTACATTGTTTGATTTCTGATACCCCTTATGTGGCAGTAAAAATGAGCTGGAGATATACTAGCTTAAAATAAGGATAAAAGTGACTTCTATAAACATGAAAGTGGTGCTAATTTAATTTTTTAATCATTAGAGATCGCTAACTGCTCAAATAAGATCCTCATATAATTGCAACTTATTTTGTCTATTCATATGTTTTAGGGGTTGTTATTTCGAAAATGTAAGGTTATAATATCAAATTTTATGTATTTATTTACTGATTTTTTTGCAAATTAATTTGAATTTTTATAATAGGAAAGGAGTGCTTAAACATACTTTTTCATGGTCCTCTTCATTTCGATACTTAAACATATCTTAACGTTTAAAACATTTTAGAATCAATAAATTATAATTTTATTCGTTTATCAAACCAAATGGAAACGCTTGAATCGGAACATCATCAAATAGATAAAGAGAAGAAATTTAAAAATAAAATAAAATTAAATGAGAAATACCTATACTGTACGAATTTTTCTCTTATAGTCGTTGCAGTACTAAATACTGTTTACAAAACAGAAGACTGAATTAAAATGTCATCCACTTTAAATGACTTAAAAGAAATAAGAAAAAAAAAAGTCTATAATAATTGAAAAGTTACTTAACGGCAAAGTTACTTAACACTGATGTGGAAACGTTTAACAATGCCAACATGCTGCGAAATTTCAAACAAAAAGCGTTTAAGGAATAATTTCCGTTCTGGTGTATTTCACAACATTTAGTAGTCTAGTAACTTTTTTGCTTATTTTGTTTTAGCATCTATTAGTCATCGCTTATTTATTTTGTGAAGATATAGGTCCCCGTTGATTTAATTTAAGAGTTAAAATAAAAGTGCGTGGTTGAAAAAGTCGATAGAGGAAGCCATTTGAAATACAAAGTACTTACTGTTTTAATATTATACTTTAATACCCTTCATACTTAAAGTACCATTTTCAATATTGTATTTAAATTACTTGTCAAAAGTTCGAAAAATACACCCATTCGTAGTCGTAAACTAATATTTCAAAGAGGAAAAACGCTATTGAAATCAGTCGAATCGCTTAAGAGGAAGGCGGGACGAAGGTTCAACAGTTCGAAACAGTTCGTTTGCTTAATCTTGAAGGCGTTTAAATAATCAATTTTCTGCTCCTTCTTGCAATCAAACATGCTTTTTTTTCTTCGCCTCGTCTTTCTTAGCATTTAAAAGTTTTTATATATTGATTTATAGCTTTAATATTTAAATTTCGAAAACGTTTTGGTCCTTCCTTAGATTAAATATTTATATTTAACTATTGATGTATAGATTTTTTTGGCTTCATTTTTGAAAAAGTGCATATTAATTGCTTAATTTCAGAACGCCTTGCACTTAAAGGATTATATTTTTTTCATGGATTTTAAATATATAAAATAACTTTTATCATTTGTTGATAAAGTTTGCATTCATTTAACAAATTAAAGTCATTTTTCTAAATTTTATTAAAAAAGGGCTATTAAAGAAAATTTGCATTTTAAATTAAGATAAATCAGGAAATTTAGTTTTTTAATTTGCCGTTTTTTTTTTTTTTTTTTTTTTTTTTTTTTTTTTTTTTTTTTTTTTTTTTTTTTTTTTNTTTTTTTTTTTTGAAAACTTGTTTTCGTGTCGGTAACGATGGAATCTTACGATCGAAATGTAAACCCCTTTCCAAATAACTAGAACGTTCAAATTTTAACATAAGCTCCATGCCGAGTGACAATTGGTAACTATTTTCTGACAGATACAAGCAAAGGTTTTCATCATTTTACTGCCAAATGAATGCACCGTCAATCAAAATATTCGAAAAAGTTTGCCATTAGCTAGAGAGCTAAAATTTTGATGTAGGCTTTGTTATGGCTAAAACTATATGTTTCAATCATTTTCTGGTTTCAAAAATCAGAATTTATCATCACATTATTACCGATTAGAATTTAACTTATATATCTTCAATCAAATGTGGCTGGGTGGCACAGTTGGTTTGTCGTAGTCATTCTGAGCCCAAGTCTGCGGGTTCGATCCCCGGCACAGACACCGGATTTTCGGGATGCAGAAAATTCTCAGCGGCCATGTCATATGATTATGCGGCATGTAAAAGATCCCTGGAGTGCCTTACGTAATGCCCTTACGTAGTGCCGTAAATGCCCTTGGCATTTACGGCAAAATTAAATTCCCAGTGCACTTTAGCATCCAAATAGAGTCTCGGTGCTGCCATCTAGGGTGGCAAAAACTAGACGTCTAAATTAACTTGGCCAACGGTATCTCACCCTTTGTGGTGGTCCTGAAAGAGCAGATACCACTTCTGGAGAACGCACTAGGTCTGTTCATCGAGAAGACTGATTGTGCAGCTCATAGGAAATATGAAAAATAAAAAATCTTCAATCAAATTTGTGATTTCCTTCTGACAAACTAAGAGGCTTTAACTCAATCTAGTACTGGTGGACAATACAAGTTCCAATTTTTTTCTTGCCCTTCTAATTAGAGAATATGTCACCATTTTAAGAAATTTTTGCTGAATTTTCAAACT
Source organism: Parasteatoda tepidariorum (assembly GCF_043381705.1). Lineage (NCBI taxonomy): Eukaryota > Metazoa > Arthropoda > Arachnida > Araneae > Theridiidae > Parasteatoda > Parasteatoda tepidariorum. Next base: position 17,512,002 of record NC_092208.1, read on the forward strand.
GAATATTTCAGTATTGTCTTATATGGTTAGCCAAAGAATATGCATAAAAAAATTGAGAAAAGGTCCCCTTGTTTAGCACATGATCCATTTCATGCAGCAATATCATTAAAAATTAAAAATTCAATTTTATAATTATTTTCTTTTCATTTCAATCCCAGAAACAATTTTATAATTTTCTTTTCATTTTAATATCAGAAAATCTTTAATAAATTATGGCAAATTGCAGTATTTGAATTATTTAAGTTTCTAATCATATAAAATGAAAAAATTTAATTTTAAATCTCATAAAATAGTTTCTTGTTGTTGATTGTGTGAATTGAAAATAATTACTGAACAGAAAGGATGTAATCTCATCAGCAATCTCTTATGTATAGATTTAATAATTTCTTAAAATGTTTTCGTCTTGAAATAGTAAGCATTTAAAGTGCTTTTCTAATTGACGGCTAAGGGCACTAAAATCTCAAATTCTACTACTATTATTTTGATTTTAAAATAAAATTTTTTTTAACTAGTAAATATATTTAGTAAAGTATCTCACGTAAAATATTTTACGGAAAATGTAGGTTTTTAAAGCAAATTTAATTGTAAAGCTTTGGGGTGGTTAAAAGAGAATTACAACTAATAAAATTTAAATATTCTTCATATTTAAGTAAAAAATAAACATTATTATATTAGTAGAAGTAATGCTCTTTTATTTTATGCTAATTTCTTCTTAAAAAGCTTAATGCTTAAAATATAAACATAAAATGCTTATATTTCTCCAAATTTTTAGTTTTTATTTTAGAAGTGAAATATGGTATTTTAGTGATTAAACTTTTGTTCTTTGGTATAAAAGTTTCCTGTCATTTTAAATTTTGAATCTTGGATTTTCTTTAAAAAAAATATAGATTATTTAAAAAAAAGTTTTGCAAATACGAAACTTTATTGACCATTTTGTAAATTTTGGCAAAAACGTTTTAAATTTAAATTTATTTCAAATAAGTACCTCTCTGACTATTTTATTTGTTTTTTTTTGTCATTTATTTATGTCTTAAAGCAATCTGAATTTTGAAACTAAATTTTTTTTTTCTAGTTTTGGTGTAGACTCAAAATAAGGAACATGTGTATTTAAGTAACAAAGTACTTTGTCCGAGAAAAATATATTATGATACTCTTTACAAGAAGATACTACTGTATATATAAAACAAGATAAAGAGTTACATTTGAAAAACTGAAAAAGCGATAGAAAACTTTTCACTAATTCAAAAGTTTGAGTTTCCTTGAGAAACTATTTTCATAAAACAATCAATTAGATAATAAAAAATGCAAAAAAATTTTGATAATCATTCACAATGCTTAACTACAAAAAATACAAGCAAAATAAAATACTAACTGTTTAATGTTATTTTCGGTCACTTTAACGAAATATATTTTTCCAAAAAATTAATACATTTCAAAGTAAACAATTAAAAATATCTAATGATACTGAAACGCAACAAAAATATTACCTTTTGATTTCATTTTCATTTCTTTACCAGTTTGCAGTTTTACATAAATCGATAAAAAAACGATCACCCAACATTTACTAAAACTGAATTTTGAAAAAATTGCACTAAAATTTGAAATGTGTCACAAAACATGCATCTATTGCTTTGAATTTGGCAATTTTACAGATATTTGGCGTGAGTTAGCAGTTTTAAGTGATTTGAGAACTATTAAAATTTATTCATCAAAGTAAATCACGCCTAAGACAACGAAACTTCCACGCGTGTCACTCTTATTATTTGTGTACTTGTACATACAAAAGAATTGCAGCCAGTTATTTAAACAAAATTTTTTTGAATCGAAGCTTTTTGATTGAATTCTATAATGTACGTCAAGCTGTGAAATAAAAACTAAATTCTAGAGTTAAATAAAACTCAACCAAAATTAAGAAAGAGCAAGGTTAGTCAAACATTAGAAGAAAGGAAATCACGTGAGCATTGTTTACAACAACACTTAAATTTTGGAAGAATAAATAAGAATACTATATGATGAATTTGAATAATATTTTGTTCAAATTTTTTTTCCTTGATCAATATTACTGAAAACACGAAATACTATTAAAGGAAGCAGGAAATGATTTGATAAGAAGGAATCGATTCAGCATTGTGTTCAAATTTTTTTGACAGGTACTTTTAAAAAGAGAAGGATTTATTTTTGAAACATTTTTTAAAATAACATTTTATCACCAATATTTTGCTAATTATTTGACAGTTAAGAAATCACATCAGTTAAGAACATTATTTATAATTCATAGGAAAATAAATGTCCTCAAATGTTTTCATAATATTTTTACATTATGTTGGAAAACATATTCTCATCAATCACAAGCAACATAAAGTATAATTGAATAGATTATTATGTAATTAAGTAATAAGTGTTCTAATGAAAGATAAGATTTAGTTCAAAAATCTATTCCTGTTTTAAATAATTATTTTATATGCATGATGCATTTTCTTGCAATTAATTCTGTGCACCAAATGAAAAATGATCAACCTTCTTTTTGCGGAACAATTCCATTAATTATTTTGACAATATTTATTGTAAAATTTTTTTTCTCCATCTCATCGTCTTATCAACAACATAAATGGTCTTACAAATTGGTTTTATGTCAGATAGTTGAATTTACGGATCTGAAGCAGTATCTATTGTCACATTCGCAATTTATAAATTTAGTGCATGCGTAATCTGAAAAATATGTGAGCTGAAATATGTTTTCAATTAAAATAAAAATGATAAAAGAAAAAAAGAAATGTTGAGAATTTTTTTCAGAGAAACATACTACTTCATAGTAGAATTTAGATATTTTCATTCTATGCGAAACACTAATGGGATCTATCACAAATGCATGTATCCTTTTCATTATTCATTCATTATATTGTTATAAGAAAATATAATCTCTTGAAATTCTTTTGTTCACAAGCATTTCAATTAAATAATTCCATAGAAATAACAAAATATTAAACAAATAATAAAAAGAAGAAGTAGAAATAAAATTGGATATAAATTTAACTATATGTTTTGAAAATCATATCTGGTTCATAAAAACTCCTAAGTCTCGAAACCCAAGGGTTCCACGGAATACCCTTTTGAGGAACCCGTCGGAAAAAAAAGTTAGTTGTTCCATCAGTCCTGTGTCGTCCTCTTAGCCACCACGTAAAAATAAGTAATGAAAATGAAAACTAAGTTGATCAGAATGAAGAAATAGTTAATACAAAAGAATGACAAAATTACTTTTTATATATAATAGAAATTAAGTCTAAAGCTCTTATAAAAATTGTGATCGAATTATTGCGATCACAGCTTACCTATTGGTCATTTTTTTTTCTGGCTCGACTTTCATAAAAGCCAGAACATTTCAAGTCACTGGTTGTAAAATCTGCATCAGTTGATGTTTGTTTTTCTTGTCGTCTAATGGACTGAATTGGTTTTCAATTCCAGTATCTTAAAAATTATATTTTTTTCTTCTTCAGTATTCATAGTTGAATTAAAATCACAGTCCAGACAGTAATTATGAATAAGTTAATTATAAAAAAGCATTAAAATACATTAAATTAATATTATGCAAAAACAAACACTCTCTTGAAAATTAAATGAAAGAACTCAGTCTGAAAAGCAATCCAAGAACAACCAAGAAGTTCCAAACTTATCGTTTGCTTTTTTTTAATTTGATCTTGTGCTGCTTTTTATTAACGCTTATGATAGCCTGATTTTTTATGACTCATACAACATTGTTGTAGTTGACTTTATCGATGAAGCTAATAGACGAACAACCTCCATTTTACAAATGAGTTAAAAAAATAGTAACATACTGATCTTATATAGTATTAAACAGTACTGTTCACTTAGGTTGATAGGCTTTGGAGTTACATAAAATTCGTCATTAAATATGTAATAGCGTTTTTCCATTTTGAAAAAGAATTTTTTGTTAAATATCCTATACTAAACTACAAAATTCGACATACTATACCCTATATCTACGTTATAAAAATTATTTCGGCCAATACCTAGCTGTGTTAATTAAAAATGAAATTTAAATACTCACGATATATTATTTTCTTGCTCATCTTATAACCAACAATTATTTATGAGTTCTAAAGCGTGAGATGTATGCTAATTGTTGATGAAATACGAGTTGTTTGTAAAAGTTTTTTGTTGTATGTTCTGCGTTCAAAGAATAAATAATTTTTACCATATTTATTTATTCTTTTGAAAAGATAAAAGTGGCATTGAGACTTGCGACTTATGACCATACCTACACTCTGTCTTAATGATGTCACAAAGCGTCGGTTTCTCTGATCTAATAGAGCTATTATCAGTGGCAGGGGGGAGAAAGTGATGGAAATGGGGAATGGGAATATTTCTTGCCAATTGCATATTGATAAATCAAAAGATATAAAGAATTAGACAAATAAAACTAAAACGCCATTATTAGCGATTTTTTTTTTAAAAAAAGTAAATTTTATCAGTTCTTCAATTTTTAAGATAGCAGTGGTGACCTACTTTTAAAAGTGATGAGTTTTAACTATTTTTTTTTTAACATTTTATGCCAACACATTTTTACACTTGTATTTTTATAAATGTGTAAAAAAATACTTAGGTTAGGGAAAATGTTTTACACTTTCTAAAAAAAATTAATCACTAATTATTTTAGTGTATATTAATTTACTATTAAACTTGAAAAGCGCTCAATCCAGAACAGAATAAAACTCGTAGTTAAAGCATTGCGACACCCTCGCCTTCCCAGAGAGCTTTTTGAGGGAAGCTAACTTACATTTGAGTTACAGGAAGAGGTAAACCACAAGAACTTTTAACGGTTAGCCCGTAACCATGGGTAAATGCAGCCCTTGATCTGCTTACAAATAGGGGTATTTTTTTGTCCAAAATGTGGTTGGCCGAAGCTGGAAGCTATATATAGATTTTGCATAAATCTGAATGTTTGTTAATCCTAAAATTATAGTATTTAAAAATTCTTTTTTAAAGCTAGTTTAAGCTAAGACAAACCACTTTTGCTTTAGGTTCGCAAAAACTTTTTGGTTCACTATAATGAAGGTGTGTTAAGCTTATAAAAAGTAAATAAAGTTCTTTATTACCCGTTGGGAAAATGGGTAACAGGTTTTTCATGCTCACACACTTTTCGACTAGATTAACTTCATCTACTAGATCAGTGGTTCCCAACCTGGGGGCGATCGCCTCAAAGGGGGCGATAGAGCTTCTCAAGGGGGGCGATCAGGGGGCGAAGAGTACTCAAAAGATAAAAATTACTACTAATAATAATAATAAAAGCTATTTGAGATTGGAATTGAAAATACATATGAAACCTATGGTTCTGGTGTAGACAAAGAATTATGATAGCTAAAAATTTAAAAAAAATTCAAGTGCAGGATCGTTTTCGTCATACGTTTTGGTATCGCAGGCGGAAATCCGATAAGTCACTCTGTTCCTCGGAGCAATAATACTGTTTCCAGGCGTATTGTTGAGATGGCCGCCGACGTTGAATCAAAACTCATCAAATTTCTGAAAGAAGGTAAATTTGCGTTGCAGATTGATGAATCAACTGTGATAGATAACAAAGCTGTTTTAGCTTACGTGAGATTCATAAATGAGAGTAAGGAGATAAACGAGGAAATATTGTTTGCAAGAACTTTGAACACAGATACAAAAGGATCGTCGATTTTTAAATTGGCCAATGATTATCTTGAGGTAAAAAAAATTCCCCACACAAGTGTAATTGCTTGTGCAACAGATTGCTCCAACCATGTCTGGTTGTCATACTGAGTTTCTGGGTCACCTTAAAAAAGAAGTACCGGAAGTTCATTATGTCATTCATCGTCAACTTTTGGCTGCAAAAAATTGGTTATTTCTGGCATAAATAAAATATAAGCTAATTCTCCTAATAACCGTTTGTTCCGAGAACTTTGCCATGAAAATTATGAAGATTTCGAATTCCTGCTCCTGCATACAGCTGTGAGATGGCTTTCAAAAGGAAACTGAGCCGTTTCTTCGAATTGCTGGATTCGGTTACTGAGNAAGCTAAGACAAACCACTTTTGCTTTAGGTTCGCAAAAACTTTTTGGTTCACTATAATGAAGGTGTGTTAAGCTTATAAAAAGTAAATAAAGTTCTTTATTACCCGTTGGGAAAATGGGTAACAGGTTTTTCATGCTCACACACTTTTCGACTAGATTAACTTCATCTACTAAATCAACATTAACAACAAAATGGCACCTAATGAATTGTAAGTCATAGAAAATCAGGCTAACTTAAGCCTTTATAAAATGGTATCATAACAGAATCAAAAAAAATTTAAAAAAGCAGACAATAAGTTTGCAATTGGGTACTTGCAACTCGAGACAAAAACGGTCACTAATACACAGACACGTGACCTATGACCTCAGCGCCAGCTTATTGTTTCATATTTTATTTTATAACCGTCGTTGAACAGCCGACCCAATTTTTGGGCTTACGACTCCACGCCGAAGCCATGTAATTTTGAACCCAATCCAGAAGACAAGGGAACTCCTGTATCAAGTATTGGTCTTCGTGGAGGACTTTTTGATGGAACTAACCCGCATTTGCTTTACATGGAGAGGTAGACCACGAGAACCTCCCACGGGTAGCCTGATGGCAAAGGGATTTTAATCCCTGATCCTTCTACCACTGAAGATATTTCACGTCTGCACTGTGGTCGGTGCAAACCGGGTGCGGATTCATATCGATCAGTCATCGCTGGGATTTGAACTCGGGTCACCTCATTGGAAGGCGAACGCTCTAAGCCCCTGAGCCGGCTCAGCTTATTGTTTACAAGCAAGTAGGCGTGTTAAAGTTGAACTAAATCTCTCCAAATAAGTTAGGATGTTAATTAAATAAAACGCCGTATCGCGCATCAAATTTGTTAAAGTATAATTATTTCTCTTCCTTGTCCTTTACTTAACTTAAATGCATTATTTGTTTATGTATTTTATTGTAATCGTGATATATTTTTGTTTTGTGAACTTAGAAACTTCAATGCTCAATTAAATGGTTTATATTCCACATGGCTTTGTGCCTGTCTTTGTGTTAAGTATAAAAAAATCTTTGTAAAAGAATATAGAATGTGTAACTTACGAGAATTGATAATTGTCAGATTAGGCTTACCCGAAATAGAATGGGAAAGAACACTAGATAACGTAAGTGAATGCCACGCTTCAACAACCAATCAAGATCGAGATACCCACACTACCTCCTTTGCACCCATTTCTTGCAGTTGATTGCTTGTCAGGCTGAGTTTTTTCTTCTAATTTTCACCAGCATGCATTTTACATAATATTAATTAAAAGTATTTCTGTGTTCTTTTAATGATTAACTTATTCATATTAACTGTCTTTGAAGCGATTTTAATAAAAATGTGTTTACTATATAAGGAGAAGAACTTTCAGACATTTTAAGAAGCGTATATTGGCTAAATTGGTTTTCAGTTTCTGCCAATATACGTTTCTTAAACCAATGTACATTTTATCAGTTAAAAAAAAAATTTTTTTTTTGTAAATTATCAGTCTTTACAATGTTACTCTGAAAAGCATGGGATTAATATTGACCTTTAACTTTATACCTTTTGTATTTCCCAATAATTATAACAGTAAATTACAGTAGTATTTAACTCCAAATTCTTCTTTTAAAACACACTTATTACATAAATGTGTATTTTCAGTATTTGCATCTTTTTCCTCTTTTTATTTATTTTATTTTTTATTGAAAATAAAATATTATAATTATAATTTTATTATTTCTGAAATCAATGCAAAGTCAAATAATTGTAGAAATAAAAAAGAGTAAAAGTAAAAATTCATTGATTATAAAAGGGGAAATTTTACAATGTGTGAAATCCATTGATTTCATAAAGCAGGAAAAAAGAAAAAAATGAAGCACTCTAGCGACGGCCACTCGTTGATGTCACCAACCATCGTCAAGTTGGTGGGCGAATTAACATGACGAGGAATATTTAAGGATAAAGCTCATAAGTTGTAAAAACCCTTGATAGGCATACCTAATAACAAACTGCAGCGCTTGCAACTAAAAAATTTATAGTTAAATAGTTATTAAATTAGCTCACAATAACTTTTGATCCAATGATCTGATTTTCACGTATTGGAAATCTATCTCAATGATTCGAAGTTTCATTGTTTCTTTTTCTTTGATAGATTCTGATTCTTGACCCTCAAAATCTAGCTGCGACCTATAAAATGTAGACGTAATAGTTTGGACAGGAAAGCGGTCAAAAGTTTGGATCGCTTAATAGTAATTTCACATTTTGCGTATTTCGGTATGTCTCGAAACCACAATTAGAATATTAGTTTACCCAAAAACAATTTTTCGTAGAACATAATTTTAATATTTATTAGTTCGTTTTGCTTTTTAATCAAGCATAGTCAAAAGAGTTTTGAGTTGCGTACGATTTTTTTCATCATACAATCAACAAGTATACGATTTCTTTCATCATTCTAAAGAATGAAATTTTAAATGGCGAATAACAAATTGGTTGAATGAGTTCTAGAGAAATTAAATTTTCAATATACTTTCTGATATTTAATAAATCAAAAACTATTCGACCGATTTCATTCATTTGGCATTTAAAATAACCGTCTTTAAACCGGTTTTTAATGCAATAAAGCTTGCTGTTAAAAGCTCCGGAAAAGCGGCAACTAACCCCCAAAGGGTTAATATGCGTTAGTTAAGCATTTGTAAATAATTGCTTTTCACTTTGCATTGCTTTTTTGTTTGAAACTACTCCATAACGATTTCTCTCCCAAACCTCTCATGTTATTAGATTAAATGAAAAATGATTTGAAGCATTAAAAAATTTATTCAGCTTCATGTTGAGTTTTCTTTAAAAAAATCCTAAAATAGGCATCTAAGAGACGTGGATTTATGCATTTTATCAGCATAAGTAAAATATTCTTTTACCTTACAAGCAGTCTGAAATCCTCGAAGAAGTCACTTTAATTTACAACAAGGATTATAAGACTCCATGTCAGCATTTGAGTAAATTAACGATGATAACAAAGAAAATGAGGAACAGGAAAAAATGCAGCTGACGTTAAAGCCTTCTTTTACTGGGTAGTTTTCTTTTGCTACAAAGGTAATTTTATTTTACCAGCAGTTATTTACTTACTTGCTTAAAAATTAGTTTTAGTAACTTTTATTAATTTCGTACTTTGATTTTGTTTCCAGCAAGGTAATAATTTTCATCATAAAGCTGTTACTTATCACTATCTATACCTAAAGGTAAATATTATTTTATGATAAGTTATGTTAAAATTATGCATAATTTTCTGTGTGAAATGTAGTACAATCTGACTTATGCATTTTGACATACTGTTTAAGGTTTTTTTTTTTTTTTTTAAATAAAAACATGAGTAAAATTACCAGTTTACATTTAGTACGAAGATTTCAGATATAAAAACATCTTTTTAAAATGTCAAAGCCAAAGAATTTTTGTGTGTGTAATACTTCTACTATTTAGTTGAACGGTGTACCCCGTATCATTTCAAATTAGAAAACATCCAGGAGACAAGGGCACTCTCCTTTCGAGGAGTTTGTTTTGGGTGAAACTAACCTTTTACGGTCCAAATGGTTGTCGGTTGAGTCAAAAGATGTGTAATGTGAAACGTATTATCGCATTTATATTGACCAGCCACAACCGGGATTCGAACCTGGGACACTTCATAGGGAAACTAGCAAGTCATCCTGGTTCCCATAATTAAATTGCTTGAGTCACGTGGGGAAATTATGATAGAATTGGCCTTAATTATTAATAGTCGCCTTCGAAAGCCAGTACTTTCGGCAATTTTATTTCCAGTCAGCAACTTTTCGTGTCACTATTCATTATTTAAAATTATTAAAAGAACAAAAAATAATTAACAAATGCATCAACTAATAATAATTTGAAGAAGAGAGCTTTCCAATAACGTGAAAAGAATATTCCAACTCTGACTTGAACCTCGCCATCAACGCAAAATTACATTGATGAATGCTATAAGACTCGTTAGTTTTAATCTTATTCAATTACACTAAAATTATGGTTATATGAATATTTAATTAAACACAAACATTTATTTAAAATGCACTAAAGAGTGTTTGAAGGAGTTAGAGAACCAAAAATATAATAAATAACTCCCAAAGTAACTTCTCTTCATTTGATTAACTGAATATTTTTAACGAAGTACATACATGATTTTTGATGGAAAATAATAAATGCCAGGAAATTTTTTACGTCGACTATATACTTAGCTATTAATGTTAATATTCTATATTACAAACAATTTGTAATGGAATTGTAATTTTTTCGTGTACATTTTTATACAATTTTTCGTTTGTTTTATTTGATGTTCCTAAAATATTTGAAAAGCTTAATTATGCTCTCTAATACTTTCCTTTCAATATATTTTCGTCAAATTTGATTTGTATTATATTTAGGGTATTCCTGCTTATTAATATATAAAACACTGGGAGTGATTTATTATAAAATTCATAAATTTATATTTATAGAACACTAAGAGCGATTCATTAATCATAAACGAAATATTTGACATGAAACGCTATTTCATGACTTAATTTAACCCCTTTCTTTTTCTTAAATACGTTGATTATAAAATTTATTAAAAATATTTTAGATTTTCTTCACTGGTGAAAATGTATTAGGAAGTCAAATCCACGAGAAAGCTGAGTGTAAATTTCTTTCTGCCTTTTTTTCTGAAGAGAAAATTTGCACAGCATGAGAAATTTGGGAAATTTTTACCGAATGAAAACTATTTATTTCTCTGTGGCTCATTAGAAATCGAAAAATTGATACGATCAGAATTAAAGGAAATAAAACTATTTGTAAAGTTAGTCAGAAAGCATTTTAGAATTATTGTGTTTTTCAGTATCGTTTTCTTAAAAAATGAATTACTTTAAATTATTCATTAAATGAAATCATTTTCATAACTTTTTAATAAATCTATTATGTGTAAGAAATTATCACTGCGTGTTCTGAAATTTGTCCAAAAATCATCTTGTGCTTGTGAAATCAGCAAAAACAAGTATTAAAAAAAACAAAAATAGAAAGAACTGTAGTGAAAATATTTGAGAGAACGATTCTTTATATCATGTATATTCGAATTACTTTTTTTATTAATACTTTCTATAAATAAAATATGATATATCAGTAGAGTGTAAGGTTTATAAATTACTGCATGTCAATATTTTTCAAATTATGCAGCAATTTAAAATAAATTTTTGAATTTAGAGTTTGTTTATATTTTAACGCCATCGTACTAGAACTCAATATATTTAAAAATACTGCATTTGAGAGTATGAAAACTCTATGATAAATGCAACAGATAGTTCGGTGAACTGTAAGTTATTTTTTCCTTGATTTCTTATCCACAAAAATGATAAGACCCCTTAAAATCAGTTGAAAGTTGATTGCAATGTCGATAGCCTATAATTTTAAGGCTTCCATGACGTTTTGTTATTTCTTTGATCCTTGAGCATACTGATTTCTTAACTGATTTCTTAACTTGTATTATCTTCTTGATATTAGAGAAATACAAACAATGGAATTTAGCGAAACAGGTGAATACTCATTCTTAACTATAATTTGCTTATCTTTCAAATTTAATTAAACTAAAAAAATATTCTAAATAAGAGCTTTTTGTTTGATGTATATGTGTTTTTGGGTGCATAAATTTTTTTTGGTGTATACGTGATTATCTAGAATAATTAGTTATTTAGTGTAATTTCTTTGCTATTTGTTGAATCATAATTTCTTTAAATTTTTATGTGTTATCAAATATTCTAATTGTTATGCTTTGTGCGTATATTATTTTAAAATGGTCTATTACTCATGAAAAGTTCTGCTCTAAAATTTTCCTGTTATGGTTATCCCAACGATGGGAAAAAACTTTATCCCTTATATTAATTAACCTTTCAAATTTGCCTTAACCATTTACGCTTGCAGAGACGTTCCAACCACGTAAAGATGCTTTTTTTTATATAAAATCATCAATGACGTGCTTTGCACGTCAGCAGATAATTATCATAGAAATAAAAAAGACGCTCATAATTAGTACCACAAAAATAAAAATAAAAATGTTCCGATTTTTAAGTGCCAACTTTGAGCTGCAGCCGACTTTTTATTGAACTGCAATTTAGAGTTACTTAAATCTGATCATTACGTCAAAAGTTATTTGTTGTCCCAATTATCATCATTTAGCATTTCATTTTTCAAACTATCTACTTAGCGAAAATTAATCAATTTATATCAAGGTAAAATTCAAAATTTTGGAATACCTCGAAAAATGCTTTGAAATAGAAAAGAAAAAGAAAATTTAAATGCTATGAAAAATAAAATGAAACTTTTAATAAACTTTTCAATAATGCAAAAGTTACCACTTCTCTGTCCCTTTGTGGGGATATATAATAAAGTGATTTTGAGATTAAAGCAATAAGTTGGCAACTGTGAAAGTTCAAGCAATTTATTTCATTACAAAATCTTAGAAATAAAAAATTTGTTTTTAAGAAGTGTGTATTTTAAATCACTATCCTGAGAGGAATTTTTGTTTATTTTTATAAAAATAAATTTTAATTAATATTACGGTGCTTCGTTTCGTAGAATGAATACTTATCGAAAATGGGGTTCGAAAAGTATACACGTTATGACAAATTAATAGTTAAGCAATGAAAAAAAAAACTGAAAACATCAAAATCTGTTTGATTTCTGTGAGAAACAGTGTTAAGTTGAAAAGCAATTATTAGAAGAACTTTAAAATGTTATCGGACAATCAAATTGATTTTAATATTTTTAATCTCGTCTTCATAATCAATGATTTCGATATCGATTTTATTTTTTCCAAACTTTCTTAATTTGCAATATTTAATATGCGCAATTTTTTACCTCATTTTTGACAAGGGTTTTAAATATCTATATTAAGAGCAGTGATTACAGAACATCGTGTATGCTTTTATCCTTTTCTATTGTAATAATGCATTTTTATTGTTTTTTAGACCCTATTTTAAAACATAAAATGTTAGAAAAGGAAATAAAAATAATGCACACAGAAGTGCTTGCAGTCAAAACTCCAAAAGATGAAACAGAAGGAAAAACAAAGAAGAAATCTTTTTTCCATATAGACAAAGAAATGCTTAGGTTTAAAATCCATTTCTTCTTATTTATCGGAGGTAAGTGGAAACATAGGGATTTACTTTTCCTTAAATATTCTATTTTTAATAAAGGGTAATTATGTAGTAATTAAAAAAATAACAAGAATTGTTCCTTTGAAGAAAATAACTTTTAAAATTAACTTATGTACCGTGCTTAAATGAAAAAAAAAGCTGACAGCCAGAACAACTTTAGATCCATTTGTTCGATTTCTGCGTAATTAGACTTAATCTTAATAGAAAGTAAAACCTTAAACACGATGATTCAGTAACGCAGACGATATTTCACGCAACGAAATATGACGCAAAAACGTCCTATATATCAATAAAAAAATAATTTCTTCCTCATAAATTCGGATTTCTGCCCCTCAATGTATGAAGCATAACCACAATCTGGAAAATAGGGTTCCAATAGTTTAGACAGGAGAGCGGTTAAGTGTTTGGAACCCTTACTGTTCATTTCAATTTGGAATGCATGGGGATACATTAATATTTTTTGAAAATCATGATAACGATACTTTAAATATTCTCACAATTTATCATGAATAAATATCGAGCAAAAGATTATGATTTTCAATGACTTTACGGAGAGCATTAGAGACAAAGAGAAATGATATTTGCAGCTTTGTTGCAAGCATTATCGATCATCTATTAAAATACCATGAATGTTGTCGATTAAAAAATTTAATTTAAGGTGCTAACAAATTTAGAGTGCTGATAAATTAGGATAATTGGACAATTGTAGAAATGAAGTTTATCATAAAATTGGAAAATATCGCCTAACGTTATATGCTGTATTAAAATTACAACATAGCAGTATCTACGGTGAAGTGCGTAACGCAATCTAAATTTCAGTTACTGCTTTCATATTTATTACTGATTGCAGCTAGTATATGTAAGATAAAGTGTTTAAAAAAGAAAAACTGTCAAAAAATTGGTTTAAGTGACTTAATGTAGGTTTTTATACTATTCATAAAGCTGTGGCTCACTGCAAGAACAAACAGTGATAATGTTTTCCCAAAGAACATGGTATGTTCTGAAAAACGGTTTAAAGCTGAGATCAACAATGAAGACAAAATTTTTATGGAATATACAGAAAATCACCTTTCCTGAGCCAATGTCCTATAATTAAGGCGAACTTACAATTTTTAAGTTAATTAAGAATACTAGATTTTGTATTTAAATTCTGTATTTAATTATTCTTGTACGGCGTCTAAAGATTATGATGAGTACAAATATTTTACTTCTTCCAGATAAATTCTAATAATAAAATAGTTTTGCTACTAGTGTTCTAGAAAAAAGAATATTAAAATGTGTCACGAGTTTTCTCGTCATCTGGAAAGTGTGTTTTTATATTTTTTTTAATTGTATATTCATTTATTTTTAGGTACAGCCTCAGTAAACCCATTCATCCCAGTTGTTGCGAAGAACAGACTCGGTCTTTCTGCAACTTCTCTAGCTGCTGTCTTGGCTGCTCAACAATTAATTACAATTGTTTCGAAGCCAATAATTGGTTACATTGCCGATTACTTCAACAGGCTCAAACTGATGATTAATACACTGCTCATTTTGCAAATAGTTTTCCTGTTTTTAATTCTCGCCGTTCCTCACATCAAAAAACCCTCCGACTCATCACAGGAATTAACATTATACGATCAATTAGAACACTTCAAGAAATCTTCCGAATCAGTGATTCTCACAGCCCGGTATTACCCTGACAGCAGAAACTCATCCAGTCAAATTACCTCTCCAAACTCTCCAGAGGAAAATGGAAACTCGTGGAATGAAGATAACAGCACATTCTCAGAAATTACGTGTTTACAACAAATTAATTTGACATCAATGATCTGTTTTCAGAAAGACATTGACGTAGAAATAAGCGATTTCAACCATGAATCTGAGTTAAATTTCAGCTGTTTAGTTAATTCTTTTAGTGCAGACATCTTTAATGAACATTTTCAACAGTGTAACAAAAAGTTGCATTTTCGTTTGCTAGCATTAGATTCTAACTATTCTGTCTATCAGAAAAACAAGACTTTTCCTTGCACGATTTCACTCACGAAAGATCACGATAATTCTAGTATCTCAACAATAAGTGACTTTCACACTTATGAATTTTGGATATTTGCTGTTGTCAACATTCTTGCAGGTATATGTACCAGTTCAGTTTTTACACTCTCTGATACAGCTTGCTGTGAGAGTGTGCAGAAGTTAGGGGGAGAATTCGGGAGACAAAGATTGTTTGGCGCAGTTGGATGGGGGGCATTGGCAGCTATAAGTGGATATTTATGTGACCTAACTGGTAACTATTATGCATCTTGGACGTTTATGGCAGTGCTGCAAATACTGGCTTTGTGGAATGTTTCTCAATTAGATCTCATTAAGCCACATTTCTCACAGAATCTTCTAAAAGACGTTGGTAGAGTTCTAAAATCTTTAGAATTCGCTGCATTCGAATTTGGAGTCTTGTTCAATGGAATAGGTGCAGGTTTACTGTGGTTTTACTTAATATGGTTTGTTTCAAGTTTAGGAGCCAGTAAATTCCTCTGCGGATTGACACAGTACGTTGAATGCTTTCTTGGCGAGATACCTTTCATGTTTTTTTCAGGCTGGTTCATAAAGAAATTAGGACATTTTAATCTCCTTTCACTTTCCCTCATATCTTATGCTTTGCGCTTTTTATGGTACAGCTATCTGCAAAATCCATGGCTCATTCTTCCTGCTGAAATTACGCATGGTTTTACTTATGGAACTCTTTTTCCTGCTATAGCATCGTATGGGAAAATGAAAGCAAAACCTGGAACAGAGGCAACAACACAATCAATTCTGTTTACGACACATGGAGGCTTAGGTAAGTTTTAAATTATCGATAACCTGATAATTACTAGTGATTAAAATTTTTTTTGATATAATCCGTCGTTTTTATAATACATGTATGACCAAATTGATTGGAGAGCTTTTTTTTTAAACATTAATTTATATTAATCATTTATAGCCATTAAAGTATGAAATATAACAGATAAATCCGCTATCCCTTTTCCCAATTTTGTAGATATTAAATAAAAATCTATAAACAATAAATTAATTCTAATAATAAGAAAAACAATTAAAATGCCATAAAATCAAAATAAAGAAAGGTTTATATGTAATCGTATATTTACAAAACAAGATTACAAATAAATTACCACTTAGTTTCACGGGAAAAAGGAATCTAAAGGGTCAAAAATTGCGCAAAATATGAGTATTTAAAGTAATCTTTTTATACTGCACATGCGTGCAAAACATTTAGAAAAAATTTCCTAATTTTATTCAGAACTGTATTTGTATCTTATGAAAAATACTCCGATTTGAATATCTTGGAAAAGTAAAAAGTTTCTGCAAATTTTTAAGTAGTTTCTGTATTTCTTTTTAAAATCTTTAAATTGTATAGGGTTTTATAAAAATTTCATTTTGTATCATAAAACAAAATTTCATAACAAATGATAATAGCCTAAAATGATGATCAGAACGACAAAAAATGATGGTATTAGGAAATGATGTATTAAGAAAATTGAAATAAAACATAATTTATAGGTTGTGGATCTGTATAATGCCGATGTCATTTTTTAATAAGTCTCGTTTCATATTAATAAGTTAAATTAGTGGAAAACCCCTCACCATTCGAATCTTTCCTTTCAAATCAAACAAAAACTACTTAGAAAATGATTAGAAACTTTTTAAATTTTCAAGATACTCAAATCGGACTTTTTTCATAAGTTATCAAATACGATTCAAAACAAAATTCTGAAGAAAAAAGAAACCTCTTAAATTTTTTCCACAAATGAGCATTACAAAAGTATTACTTTTAATACTTTTATTTTAAGCAAATTTTTTAGCGATTTTTTTTTCAAATTTTAAAATAATATTTCAATTATCAATTAAAAATTACTCTATAAATTTTGTGTAATTTTATTAAAAATTTCTGCAGTTGTAATAAGAAAACGTAAGTCAAAAAATTAGTTTTTTTTCTTACTAAAAATATCTATATCTTCATGAATGTTTAAGTTAGATTCAAGGAACTTGGTGCAATTTTTTCATATGCAAATAAAAATAATTGATATGAGTTCTGAGTTTATCGCTATATTTTTGGGTATAGGTTGTACAAAAACATTCTTTTTCGTTCATAATTAATTACCTGTCTCTTAAACTTTTAAACTTTATTGGCGTTTATGAGATATCGCATGACTTGCGCACTTTTAAAGTTTTAAATTAATTCTCTAAGTATTTACTTAAAAATATAAAAAAAGGAGTTAGTGTAGAAGTATTTCCATTATTTAGCACAGCTCCTGTGTACGTACATAACATAAGGTTCATACTATACTGCAATCGGGAATAAATCGAAATGAAAATTTTCTGTTATTTTCTAAAATATTTATTAAATTGGAAACTTTGACTTTAAGAAAAACTGTATATATTTCAGGTGCAGGTCTTGGATGCATTTTGGCAGGCATTTGCTTTGATAAAATAGGACCTCATCAAACTTTCTTCTACTTCAGCATAATGTGTTCTTGCGCTTCCGTCCTTAAGATTGTGCACACCTTCTTATTCAAACGTCACAACACTGATAAACTTAGTTTGTCATCAGGATCAATCGCTACGTGATTTATGTCAGTGTCTCTGCTTAGCCAAGATGAGTAAGAATCATTGTTCAAAAATCTGCATATTACGTCACAGAATTAGCAAGCGTTTGACGTGTGGTTTAACGGTTTGATCAATGGATAAAACAATTACCCTTATCGCACCCTAAAATCTTGCCTCGTTCTATTTTTAAAATATATTTTTTTCATAGTTATAAAGGTCAAATTTTAAATGCTACTATTCTTATTATTTTGCATATGTTGAAAGCAAATGTCGAGAGAACAAATATCTTTAAAAAAAACTTTTTCACATAAGCATACTTTAAATAATTATGCAATAAAAAAAAGCATTTTATGCCTTAAAATCAACATAAAAAAAGCCAAACAATGTATATTTTTGTATTTTTAAAAAATATTATTGAGTAGTGTTTAAAAGCTATTTTCAAATACTAAATTTTTATAATTTAAGATGTATTGTAACCATATGTTTTCAAAAAACCTTTTATTACATCAACATGCTTTAAATATTTATGCAATGGAAATTACTGTTATGTAATAAAACACAATATGCAAATAAACAATCTACAGGAATTCCCTAGTTGTTGAGTTTCTTTACTGAAAATATCTTCATTATAGAAAAAAGAAATTTAAACATTCTAATAATTACTTATGCTACGCCCTTATATAATAAGACAAAGTAAGATGAAACTTCAGCTTAAGAGTTATATGTTAAATTAATGTTAGGACGATATCCGCAGTATGTTTCTCTATTTTATCATATTAAAATTTATGCTTTATCTTAAACATTTTTATCGTTAAATAATTCTGCCCATAAATTATCTAAATTTTATAACTTTGATTTTCAGCAGAAGGAAAATTTGCAAAAAATAAAAACGCCTTTCAAATTATTACAATCACAAAAATATATCCATTTCAAATAAAATTAAAATAATAGTCACACTAACTTTTGATTTCAAAAAAGTCAAGGAGTGTACTTAAAAGAAAGTTTTCAAGGAGTTTTCTCAAGGAGTGTACTTAAAAACTCCTTGAGAAAAAGACAAAGTATGTAAGAATAGATAAAGAATATTTCTGACTTCTATTGAAAAGTATTTCCTTTTTATTATAATTATTATAAACTCGCCGTCTTTGGCAACAAGCTTGGTTACCTTTCAAGATTATTTTGTACAACATATAGATTTTAATGGTAACCAAGAAGAATGCACACCACAACTGTATTTGCTGTGCACTTTTTATGATCTCGTTTTTGCCTCTAACATTCTACGTCTTCAACTCCTCCTCCTCCTTCAAATCTAACACCTTAATTAGTTTCAAACGATATATAGTAACTAAAATTTCATTTTCTAGCTGTTGCCCGAGCAGAAGTACGATATCAATTATAACTATATCAAAAGATGTCTGTGTTATTGCCAGAATTCTTTATGTATTGAATTTTAGTAATAATTTAAAATCTGTTAAGCAGCTATTAAATCACAAAATCCACCATAAATCAGAAATAAGCTAAAATATTGAGAAAATATGGGGAAAAAAATAATGCCAAGAGAAGAAAATTAATAAAATTTTTTTAAAAAGTATTAAAAAAAATATCATTTTTGATTTTCCTTTAAAAAAAAAAAAAAAAAAAAAAAAAAAAAAAAAAAAAAAAAAAAAAAAAAAAAAAAAAAAAAAAAAAAAAAAAAACTTAAAAATTCGGAAAACGAAAGAAAGAAAAGAAAAGATTTTTTCTTTTCTTCGCTTTGTTTTCTGGATTTTTAATTTTTTTTTTTTTTGATAATCACAAATTATATTTTTTTAAATACTTCAGAGAATTTTTTTATTAATTATTTTATTTCTACTCTTGGCATTATTTTTTTCCCTTTTTTTCTCTCCATATTTTCTCAATATTTTAGCTTATTTTATGAATTCCATATACTTGCAGCTTATGCGCAGTTAATAAAACTTACTAATTTTCTTCATTTTTCTTTTATGTTTTTATTGCGTTTTTATTTATTTTATATATA
>NC_092208.1:17532174-17535769 GCF_043381705.1 Parasteatoda tepidariorum
GTATTTAGTTTTAATAAAGCATAATAATATAATTTAGAACTTTGTTTATATTAAAATTAAGTCATTTTAAATGAATTTGAGTATATTATTTTAATTCTGCATTGATAAATTTATCATTAATAAGAAAATTTATAGGTTAAATATAAATGTAAATATAAAATATTTTATTTTACCTACTTTTTCAATTTTTATATTACAAAATTGGCTTTTTTTATTTAATGCAAGTTAAATAAATTATTATTTATTATTACAGATGGTTCGAAATTAAATGTTACAAAAAAAATGCCACCTGAGATGGAAAAAGCTATCCAAAGGATAAAAGCCAAACAATAACAATATTAATTTTAATTTATTTTTATCAACAATAATCAGAAAAAAATGGTATTTTATAATGTTAATGATTATAAAAACAAAATGTGATAATCGATCAAATACTCAATTTGTGTTATTTTATGAATAAAAAAATGGAATATGTAATAAAATTATGAATTTTACTTCATAAATATCCTGTATAGTAACTAAAATAACAATTTAATAGTAAAATTTGATTATCTACAATGTTAACATTCATTTTAGTAGAATGGGTAGACTCGCCCCATACGAGAGATTTGTCAGCAGTTCTATAAAAGTATACAGTAACAGCGTAACTGTTAATATTTTCTAAAATCAATTTCACAGCTTTAAAGAGGGATAAATAGCGATTCCAAAACACCTATTAAAAGCCTTTTTTTCTTAAATATTTACAAAAGTTTGACCTCTTGAAAGTTGACAAACTGAAAAAATGGGTAGACTCGCCCCGGTTTACGGTATATATATATATATAGCCTTGCACAACCAATTACTTTAACATTGATGAAGAAGAGATTAATAAGGAGAAAGAAAACCTCATGTTGTTTGGTGAACAGTGCAATCATGCATTTAGAAAATGATTGGTATAAGTATTTCTAGAGTTATGAACAAAATGAGAGACTTGTCGGATGGATCCTCCAATTTAAACATAACTACTTGATGCGTAGATTTGTAACTAAAGAGGAATTGACTTTTAAAGAATATAAAGAAGTCGAAAAGAGAGTTATGAAGATGGTTCAAGATGAGTCTTTTCTCACAGGAAAAAATACCAGGTTGAAGACTCTTAAAATATTTAAGGACGAAGATGGGATAATACGACTGCATACCCTCCAACTGCTACGGAATTTCCGTAGTTTCAGAAATCTTCTTTTCAGACGGTAGCAAAATTAATGTCTTAATATTTAAAAAAAATTAATTTTAGCGTAACTTGTCCACTATTACTTATAAAAGTGCAGGCCATATGGCTAGATTCTTAAGTTCTGATAAAAGTTTTATGAGAGATCCATTTGCTTTAAAAATTTCTACTTTGGTTCGCTACCACTAGAAAGAATTATTTTCAAAATCTTCATAAGTTGGAGGGTATGCGACTGAAGACAAAAATAAGCTATAGAAAAGATTGTGAAAATTTCCTCTATCGAGTGGTTCTGCCCGCACAACACGAGGTCGTAAAGCGCTTAATAATGTATGTTCATATCAGGAATTGCCATGCTGGAATACAGATCCTCTTGAACTTAATTCGTGAAAAATATTCGATTTTGAACAGTAGGAAACCGGCAGAAGCGTTTTATCGAAGTGTGTTGTTTGTCTAAGATATACATTGAAAAAATCTAGAAACAGTACCAGCAACAGCATCACTTCCAGAAGATCGAGTACGGAATGCAGCAGTGTTCCAGATTACCAGTGTTTATATGGCGGGTCCTCTCTTCCTTAAAGGGGATCAGAAATGTTGGATAATAATACGTACTTGTGATATCTATCGAGCAGTATATTTTGAGCTCGTTATGTCTGCCTCTACCGATGCATTTTTAATGGCATTAATAAGGGTTATAGCATGCAGATGCAGACCATCAACCATCTGCAGTGATAATGGTACAAACTTTAACGTAACAGTAAATTATTTGAAGCGTGTTGACTGGAACAGTATAGATAAATATGGAGCTTCCAATTCTATCCAATGGAAGTTTAACCCACCTACAGCGTGTTGGTGGGAAGGCTGGTTGGAGAGTCTGATTTGAATTCTAAAAGATCTTTTGAGAAGAGTACTAGGAAAATATTGTCTTTCTTATAGGGAGATGGAGACAGTGTTAGTAGACTGCGAAAGAATTGTGAATTCACGACCGTTAACCTATGCATCAGAGCATGAATCTCTCAAACCGATTTCTCCATCGGTGTTCTTGCAAGACGTTCATGACAGCAATACTCCAGATGTAGACGGTGTTGAGCAACGATTATTAAACACGATTATTAAACAGAAGACTCAGATATAGGCAAAATTTGCATAAAGCTTTAAGAAATAGATTGAGATCGGAATATCTTGGACTACTTGTGCTGAAAACTAAAAAGAAGTGTTCTAATTCGATCAAGATAGGACAAGTAGTATTAATTGATAGCGATAATCTCAAAAGAATTGATTAGCTTCTTGGAGTGATAACTCAGATTAAACTAGGAAAAGATAAATTGGTGCGGTTGGTAAGAGTTAAGACATCTCGCTCTTCTCTGCTACTCCCTATACAGAGGATTTATCCTCTTGAAGTTGACTCGAATAAGGATATAAGTTACAAGTTAAGGAAAAGTAAACATAAAGATTTAGAGGAAGAACGACTAGGAGACAATGCCCAAAATAGAAAACATACGCCGGAGGAAAAGTTGCCTCAGGTTCTACAGGAGATTATCGGAGAAAACAAGATGACACGATCGGGTCGTCATGTAAAAGGCTTGATTTGTGAACATTTTTACAAGCTGTAAATTTGAACAGTTTATACATCTATGATGAATATGATGCTGAATTCTTTACAATTCAAGGTGGGAGAATGTTACATTTAATTTATTAATAGAAGTGATCTGAAGTGATTGTAATATTATCATTAAGTTCTTTTTAAGAGAGTGGCAACACTCTATGTTCCGTGAAAAAGAATAAAAGTATATCGCTTTTAAAAATTATTGTTAAATAAAAGTCATTTTTTTAGTTAAACATCTGAATATTTATTTTGAACTAACAGTAAAAGAATCTTATTGTCTTATGTGACAATAATATCTTTGCTTGCAATCTCCGAGATCTGCGTCCGGCGTGACGTCATGAAGAGGGAAATCGTAGCTTCAGTTCTAAGACAGGAATGAACTAACCCTTCATTGTTCTCTTTAAGGGAGGAAAAATTTGGATGGAAAGTTGAATTTGATGTTCTACTATCGTCCAAGGACTTGGACCAAGTACTTGGATGATCGTTTGCACCAATGATTCCAAAAGTGGTCTTTATTGATCGACCCCCAGGGATCAACGACAGCCTGCAAGGGGTCCATATCAAGTGGAAAAAAAATTGGGTTCTGCGAAATGAAAATGGAGGTCAACGATAGTGGATCTCATATGGATGGTGTTTTCAATAATACAATAACAATCCCGAGCTCTATACTTCTCAGCTTATACCTGCTGATGTCAAACTTATACCTGCTCTAGACGAGGCGATATTTTCAAACGGATAATTTTGTTTTCAATAAAAGAAATAAATTGCTCGTTAAAAATTAGCTTTCG
>NC_092208.1:17536596-17546996 GCF_043381705.1 Parasteatoda tepidariorum
TATATATATATATATATATATATATGGGTGTTGTTCTAGGTTTCTCATGTTCGCCCACTTTTCGACTAGATTAATTTCATCGACTACATCAACACTAACAATATAATCACATTTGATGAAGTCATAAAGTATCAGGCTAACGTAAGCCTTAGTAAAATAGTATAACTACAAGTTAAAGTAAAATTTGAAAAAATCAGATGATAATTTTGTAGTTAAGTACTTATAACTAGAGAAGAAGACGGTCACTAATACCCCATCAGACACGTGACCTATGACCTCAGTGTTATATAAACCTATAAAAAAGACATAACTATTAACGTAATATCATTAGCGTAATATTATCTTGTGTACATTAATAAAGGCCTGTTTACACGGTCAAAGTTCTTGAATCCGAGAAATTGGTAGAATTTCTCTGTCCAAGAAATCGGATGATTCATCGACACTATCCAAGTTTTGAATGTCACTAATTGGTCGGAAGAAAAACCTGCGCATGCGCATTGTTCATATTCAATGTTATAAAATCATACTTACATGACTTTAAAATTACTGAATATATTCAAATAAAGTCATAATAACACAAATAGATCATAACAGAACAATTTATTATGACTGAAGTATATGAAAACAGATAACAAAATAAAATCACACAATTTGATGCCTGCTTGTTGGCGTCACAAAACTTAAGAAGCTGATTGGTTAGGGGCAGGGCTAAAGAGAATATAAGGGCTAAAGAGAATATAAGGGCTAGTTCACTTCTAAGGGCTAGTTCACGTTCGGTCTAACTAGCTCTAACTAATATTGGAGCATTCCTTTTTGTGACATATTCCAAAACATTTGTTGTTTTCTATAATGATTTTCCTCAGTTTTTTGAAGTGAATTACAAAAATTTAAAATTATTAACAAAATGTCAGTTTGTGCGATTGCAACTTGCTAAAATTCAGACAAAACACACAAGGACAAAATATAATTTTCCACGCGTTCCCTTAAGTGAATGAACAACTATGCAAAGAATGGCTTCAACAATGCAAACGAAATGACCCAGTTAATAAAAAATATGCACGAATATGCAGTAAGTATTTCTTGAAAGAAGATTATGAAGATGATATGAGAATACGTTTGCATTCTAATCGGCAATCCAAATTGTCGATTAGAAAGATTTTAAAATTATCCTATTTCTACCAAGTGCTCTCTTACTTAATGGAGGATTAATTGTTCCGTCAGCAGCATAGATGGAAGTGTGTCAGTAATTTGAGAACATTCTTCAAAGTTCAAAGCGTGCATGGGACATCTTACAGAAAATCAAAAAGTGCCATCAAAGTAATTAACAAAAAGAACATCACAAAAGACATCAAAGTAAGACAAAATAATTATTGTGTCCTTCAGAACTTTTATAAGAATTCGCCATCTAAATTGAAACCGCCCAGTTACTTCAAAAAAGGCAGACGAAGAAATTAAAAAATGGATAAGGTCAAGGAAAATAAAAAATTAAATGAAAAGTATGAATAACTAATAGTTAAAATTCTCCGAATTTCATAATGTAGTTTTTAATGTAGATATTTTAAGTATTTAAGATTTTTTAATTATATTCTTTTAAATTTAAACATCCATCATAATAATATTAGAATTGTAAAATTTCCAATATTATTATGAACCTAAATTTGTTACAGTAATTAGAGTTTAAGGTTGTTGTTTCCTAATGATTAAGTATAAACAAGTTGCCATTAACAGCATATTTTGAAATCAGGATTCTAAATTTAATCCAACTTTACAAATTATTGTTATCGGACAATATGCAATTCGCAATCGCAACGCTCGAGTACGCTCTCTAGCGGGAGACTGAAAATATCGGACATTAATTCCATCTTAACCATTGACCATGACGAACGCCATTTTCTTAGCAGCAAATAAGAAGCAAAATTTCCCTAAGGAAAAGGTAGAAGAACTTGAAAAAACTAACCAGAACATGCCAAACATTGAAGCAGAACACGCCAAACATTTGAAGAACAATTTTTCAATAATTTTTACCTTTCTATTACCAACAACATAACTTCGGATTTCATGATCACTTGCTGTTACAGATGTGCATATTACGGTAAAATAGTTTTTCTGTCTTCAATTCATTACAAATTAAAGTGAAGTCAACATTGCTTTCGTCATTCCAAAGAATAACGTGAATTCAGAACTTACAGAACTGTAATAGCTATAGAATATTCTTCTTCTTTATAGAATAGTATATATTTCTGTATATATATAATTCGGAAATATATATATAATTCTGCGGATTTATAAAACAGGTGAGTGTTATGATTTTTATAATAAAAAATTTACTTGTAAATATTTTTTCTTTTCTTATTTGATGATAGTTTTCTACAGAATGGTTTTTTACGTCTGATTAAGAGCTATAAAAAAAAAGAAACAATATGAAAGTTTTTATTTCTATATGAAGAGTTTTTAAAATCTTTTTTTTTCCTAAGAATTCTCTATTTTACATTTTTTAGATAATAATTTTTTGATAAAAATTGTTGTCAAAGTACTTTTTTTGAAAAATTAAATGGTATAACATTATGTGTTTATGTATACTTCTTGTATATTCTAATGTTTGAAGTAATATGATTGAGAAAAGTACGGAATAAAAATTCGGTACTTACGTACTAACGCCACCGGCTCTACAGATTTGGCGGTTTTTAAGTGCCGCCAATCTGAAATTACACTTAAAATTTTTGCGACAAATCATAAAATAAAACATTTCGGTGGATATAGAGTTTAGCATAGATTCAAAACAATCATATCGCCATATGAACTCTGACAAATAAGATTCCAAATGAAATAACATTTCCAAAACGTACGTTTGCCAAGATAAAGTTTTATGTTGTGGGAATTGGTACATTTTCGTTTTTTCGGTAAAATATTTCCCTCCTGAAAAAATAAAATTGCATCTTGTTTTGTTTTTGGCAAATCCCAAAGACGAATTTTCGTAGCACTAAAAATGGCGACAAAAAAGAATTGTTTTTTTGTTTTTGTTTCGTCAGCATTCTTTATTTTACGTTTCTTAGTTTCTAAATAATGATTTTTATTGAAACTTGAAATTTTTTGATAAAAATTGTTGTCAAAAAACTTTGTTTACAAAATTAAATTTCATAAAATTATGAGGCTTATGTATACTTTTTGTTCATTTTAATTTTTGAAGTAATATGATTCTTAAAACTATAGAATGTAAAGTTTAAATAGGCCTTTCATGTTATATCATTAAATTTAGTAAAACTATTTCTCGGACATTAGGTTTTAACTCTTATAAGAATATACACATTTTTTTCTGTTTATGTGCAAATATTTTTCCGATGTGTTTTGGATGTTCCTTCTTAAAAAAGAGAGATACTATTTTGTTTTCGTTTGCATAAGGAAGAATATCAAAAAATTTTCTTTTTTAAATTTAATTGGCCACAATAAAGAAGGAGCGTTACAATGCTACACGCTACATTAAAGACATCTCCAGAGTAACTGAGTGACTGTGCATATAGAAATCGCAGGTATTCGTCTCATACAACAACGCCCCCTATAGTTCGTTGCGATCGCGAATTAAAAAAGTGTACTAAAATAAGAATAAAAATAAAAGTTAATAAAATTAAAAGTTAAAAAATAAAAGCTTAATAATAGAAGTTAAAACTGAAAATTTTAAAATAAATTATTTATAGCGTCATTTACGACAACTAGTAAAATATTTTTATTGGTTTTAAATGGAATTTAATTTATTATTTTTGCCAAGAAAATTTTTTAAACTATGTTTTTCAAAGAATGTGTTAATTGTATAAAGTTTAAAAGCTAATATCAAGAAAAAATTGAGCTTATTTTTACAGAGAGAATGATGCAAAGTTTTTATAAATGTTGCATTTAATTTATTAGTAGAAGTGATCTGAAATGATTGTAATATTTTCATTAAGTTTCACTTTTAAGAGAGTGGCAGCACTCGATGTTACACGAAAAAAAATATGTATATCGTTTTTAAAATTCTTGTAAATAAAAGTAATTTTGTAAAGTTAAACATCTGAATATTTATTTTGAAGAAAGAGTAAAAGAATCTTATTGCCTTATGTGACATAATGGCGTCCACGACAGGACTGTTTGTGTTTTGAAATTTGATGAAACGAACTCAGAAAGGCAAGTGACTTTTGACGATAATTGTCAACCATTTTGAATTTTATCGATATTTTAAAGAAGTGTTTGCTTGATGACAATTATAGAAGTTTTTAAATTAAAACGGAAGTCTATAAGAGCTGCATTTACTCGGTTGTACAATGTTATTGCCGCAAAAGAGGAAGTTGACATATCGGAGAATATAGATTGTTTGTCGACATTTTAACTTCTCAGAGAGAAAAACGAACTGCTATTGACTTTGAATGAAGAAATTTTAAATTCATTTGAAATATCGGAAAATATTGAAGAAGATGTCATTGAAAAGGAAGCTAGATTGGCTGATGAGTATTCTTATAAATTTAAGAAAATGAACCTATTATTTGATCGAAAAGTTTATTTGAGTACTGACATAGATACACAATCGGCAATTAGGGAAAATATAAAGTGAAAATTTAAACTCCCACGTTTAGAACTGAAGAAGTTTGGCGGAGAAATTAAGGTTTGGCTTCCATTTTGGGGACAATACCAAAAAAAAAAAAAAAAAAAAAAAAAAAAAAAAAAAAAAGATGAAGACGCCGATATTGATGAAACTGACAAGTTTCAATATTTAGTACAGAGCCGCGATGGCTCAATGGATAGAGCATTTGCCTTCCAATGCGGCGAACGGGGTTCGAATCCCAGTCGAATTCCGCATCCGGCTTGCGCCGACAACAGTACTGACGTGAAATATCCTCTGTGGTAGACGGATCATGGGTTAAAGTCTCCTTGCCGTCAGGCTAACAGTGGGAGGTTCTCGTGGTCTTCCTCTCCATGTAACGCAAATGTGGATTAACTCCATCAAAATAATAAAATAAAATATTTAGTACAGGCTACTATTCAGAAATCCACAGCTCGCGAATTAGTTGAAAGCTCTCCCCGTCTTCTGGAAATTATCCAAAGGCCATTGACTGTTTGAAATCTTGGTTCGGCAAAGATGACTTCTTGGTTGAGTATTATGTTCGGGAGCTGTTAAAACTTACTTTGGCTTTTAACTCTAAAGATAAACAGATTAAATTATCAACTATTTACGACCGTATTGAAACACAACTAAGATCATAAGAAACTCTAGGTGTAACCACAGTAAAATGCGCTGCCATGTTATTTCCCCTCGTGGATTCATGTTTACGTGAAGAAGTACTTAGAGCTTGGCACAGAAATGAAAAGGGGCTGATGAAAAGTTCGATTAGAAAGTTTAATGAATTTCTTAAAAAATAAGGTTGAGAATGAAGAGAATTGCTCTTGTTATGCAAGGTTTCTCTTTGAAGGAAAATACGAAGTAGTCTAAAGTTAAAAGAGACATTCCAACTGCTGCAAGATTTTTTTTAGGAAATAGAAGTTTTAATTGAAATAAGTCTTCTGTGACAGAGAAAACCATGAAGCCACGATTGTCAGTTTGCTCGAAATATGGATTTGAATGAAAAAATTCCCAAACTTAAGAAACATCGTTGTTGCTTTAAATGTTTGAATATTGGTCATCTGTCTAAACTCTGCAGGGTTCGAATAAATTGTAAGAAAAGACATCATGTTGTTATGTGCCCTGATGGAAAGAATAATTGGACTCTCAATTTTAAAGAAACAACTGATGTCAAGAGGATTGAACATTTTAGCACATTGTCCAATGCTTCATGTTCCTTAAATATTTTTCTTCAGACTTTTTTTTGTGCTGCTTCGAGGTGAAACAGAGGATTTTGCTGTAAGAGCTCTCATAAACACTGAAAGCCATAAGTCATACATTACGAAGGAGGCTGCTGAGAAAATGTAATTTCGTATCTTGAAATAAACGACTCTCATCCATACTTTATTTGGGGGAATTGAAAATAAATAGAAGCATTTAGAATACAAGATCTACGTGAGTGATGTTACAAAGAGTTAATCATTGCACTTTCAAAGTTTTTGATCAAGAGAAGATTTGCTCAGAAATGCATCAAATGGTATCGGAGGTTTTGACGCAGGAATTGGAAGATAATAGAATTCATTTATCAGATAAAGAAAGTTCTTCTTTTTATTCCTCTACAGTTCATATGCTTATTAGTGCTGACATAGCAGGAAAGATCATGACTGGGAAAATCCTTAACTTCACTTCGGGACTAACAGCCATAGAAACGTTGTTAGGATGGACACTTTTTTGAAAATCATCTGACATTTCCGAATTTGGTAAAATTCCACAAAAAGAAGACGAGTCTATCTCTGCCATGCTTGTCACTTCACTTTTTGTAAAAGAAACTAATATGTCTGATTTTTGGGAGTTAGACTTCGTTGGGTTCAATGATCCAATGGTAAAGTTGCCAAAAGATCAACAGGAGCCTTCTACTAAGGAAAGAATTTTTGAAGCCCATACAGTAATGAAGAGCGTTATGAGGCCTTGGCGAAATGATTGCGTACCTTTACCAGATAATTTTGAACTGGTCAAGAGAAGATTGCGTTCTGCAACTACCAAGATATTCTCCGAAAATTTGTGCGATATATTGTTAAAAAAGGTGGCATGGTTGCTAGATTTTGAATAACTCACTTTTTTGGCAGTCCTGATTTGGCCTCTTTCTATTTGTTTATTACTGTTTTTTATTGCTGCAAGCTGTGCACCATCTTAACGTTAGTGTTAGCACCTCTAGCATTGTAAACACAAGTAATAAGTAATCAAATATCATCTTTGCAAGAATCTCAAAACACAATAATCACGCTGTAAGCCACCAATGGCTTTAAAATACACCAGAGACAGTAACCCGGAAGTATAGGCGGTAGGGAGCTTGCAGCGTTCCCTAGTGCAGAAAACATCATTCATAAGCAGGTCGAGACTTACAATTTTGGCATTTCATGAATGGAATAATCAACATACACTGATAGTACTTACTTACTTACATTATACTAACTTATAATAAAAAGACATATATCTATCTACATTCTACATAATTTATAAAAGTAGCTATGAAGTAAAAATTTTATTAAAATTTAAGTCATTAGGATTATTTTTTGATATATGAAACTGAATTATTATAAACTAGCAGATACCTGCAGCACCGCGTCAGAGTACATTTTTATTTTCTCTGCGTGTAAGATTTTATTTTGTAACAAAAAAGTATTTTTCCACTGTAAATTGTAGCCTAGCCTGGGTCAACTCTCTAGCTAGCTAGACCTCCAATTTTATCATCGCACAAGATCACGGAGATTTGTTGCTTAGTTTCTACGTGAAAACGTAAAAACTAAGACTGACAATTACTACGGTTACAATTACAACTAAACAGACTGACAATTACTACTGTTTTGTATACAAACTTATCTCCCCAATTATAAAATTAGTAGCGGAGTACGGGTTTTATAGTGCACTATTACAACTAAACAGACTTACAATTACTACGGTGAATACAAACGGATATCACCAATTATAATATTAGTAGCAAAGTACGGGTTTTATAATGCACTATTTTATTCAATTTGCATATTAATTAAATTAAATTATTTGAATTTAATTAATAAGTGTATAAAATTAACGCGTGTTTTTTTCTTAAGTTTTTCACACTACACTTCACTACAGTTAGTGTGGAATATTATATGCGTATGNATGCACAGGTTCAGAATTTTCTACAGTGAAAAGTTTTCGGAACTTCAGTGTTCAAAAAAGTATACAAAACGCTAGACGCTAAGAATGTATCCAACGGGTGAGCAAAGCGAGCATCGGATTGCGAAGCAATCAGAAATGAACTGCGAAAGCAGCTCCGGGGGTTAGCGAGCGCCAGCGAGCAGGGGGGAAGCCTCCTAGTTTAGTTATTATTAGTTTATAATTGGTAACGCGAAGAGTTTTGTGGTTGCCATGGCGATAGTTTGGAACGCAAATAGATTTTTGAGTGAGTGTAAGATTTTTATTTTTTAATTTTTTTTTTTTTTGGAAGGGCGATGCGATAATTTTTTTGTCGAGCTAATAAATCTTCCTTTAATTAAACGTGAAAGTAGGTTTCTTAATTATTTGATTCGAAGTCTTTTGAGTTTAATTTGAAGTCAGTTTGTATTTTGTATTTTTTGACATATGGCGTCCGTGACAGGACTTCTGTTGAGATTTTAGAAAGCGACTATTACTGGATCTAAGTGAAGATGGAAGTATTGAAACAGGTGAGAACACAGCATCGTAGATTGTTTACTCAGTCACGCAATGATTTTTCAAAAATTGAAGCCGAAATGAACGATGAAGAAAAATTGTTGAAGTTAAGAATTATATCATAAAAAGGTAAGTAATTATATTGATCAAAAAGTTAAATTGTTAATTCAACTCAGTAAAACTTAAAAGAGTTATCTACCACATACGCATTAAGTTTCAGATAATTTATTTTATTAAGCATTTTTACCTTACATAAGGCGTTGGGAAGAATAATTCCTAGTTTAATTAACGTGAAGTTAATTAAATAAAACACTGTATCGCTCATCAAATTTGTTGAAGTATAATTATTTATTTTCTTTGTCTTTTACTTAGATGTATTATTTGTATATGTATTTTATTGTAATCGTGATCTTTTTTTGATTTGTGTACCTGGCAACTTCGATGCACAATTAGTAGTAGAGCATAATTTTAATATTTATTAGTCATTTTTGTTTTTTAACTAAGCATAGTCAAAAGAATTGTAAACATACGATTTTTTCCATCCTTTTAAGGAAATAAATTTTGAGTGGCAAATAACAAATTGGTCAAATGAGTTTCTGAGAAATTAAATTTTCAATAAACTTTTTGATATTTAATGAATCAGAAACTGTTTGACCGATTTCATTCAGATTTACACTTTGCCATTTAAAATAACTGTCTTTAAACCGGTTTTATGATGAAAAAGAGCTTGCAGCTAAAAGTTCCGGAAAAGTAGTAACTCAACGGGTAAACGTGCGTTAGTTAAGTATTTGTAAATAATTGCTTTTCACTTTGCCTTGCTTTTTTGTTTGAGACTACTTCATAAAAATGTCTCTCTCAAACCACTCATAATATTAAGTTAAATGAAAAATGATCTAAAGCATTAAAGCAGTTTATTTAGTTTCATGTTTAGTTTTAAAACTTTTTTTATAAAGTCTTAAAATAGGAATCTAAGAGATGCGGTTTTATACATTTTATCTGCATAAGTAAAATACCTTGCAAGCACTCTAAATTCCTAGAAAAAGTCACTTTAATTTACAACACGTATTATAAGACTGCATATCAACATTTGAGTAAATTAACAATGATAACAAAGAAAATGAGGAATAGAAGGAAATGTAGCGGGCATTAAAGCCTTCTTTCATTGGGTAATTTTCATTTGTTACGAAGGTAATTTTATTTTACTCACAGTTATTTACTTAAAGATTAGTTTTAGTTATTTTCATTAATTTCATACTTAATTTCATACTTATATTGTTTAAGTTTTTTTTTAAAAATAAAAACATGAGTAAAATTACCAGTTTACATTCAGTATGAAGATTTCAGGTATAAAAACATCTTTATAAAATGTCATCTCCAAGGTATTTTATTTTGTGTAATGCTTCCACTATTTACGGTGAACCCTGTAACATTTCAAGTTAGCAACCAAGAGACAAGGGCATTCTGCTTTCGAGGAGGAGTTTGTTCTGGATGGAGCTAACCTTTTTAGGTTCAAACAGTCATCTTGTGAGTTGCCTGGGTCGCTTCAGAGGAAGACTAGCAAATCATCCTAGTTCTTATAACTAAATTGTTTGATTCACGTGAGGAAATTATGGTAAAATCAGCCTTAATTATTAATAGTCGCCTTCGATAGCCAGATGGTCCACTCTCACGAGCTCACCTCTCCTTCAAGTTTGTTGAACCTGGTGCCTTCGGCAACTTTGCTCATTTGGAGTCAGCAACTTTTCGTGTCACCATTGATTGAAAATGCTACTTTTAAAATTATTAAAAGAACAAAGAATAATTAATAAATGCATTAACTAATATTAATCCCTGCACCTCAGAGCTTACATACCTTGAACTTTTCGCAAGGCAAAAGGTCCAGAACAAACAAAAGTGGCTGCTTCCACCTACTCACTACTGGTATAAAGCAAAAAGACCAGGACTCTATCTATCTCTTCCCGGTGACAGGCAGACCAACACTTACTTATCCCGACTGGTCAGTGGACACCTGAAAAGTCTCACATTTTCTGCTAATCAAAAGATCTTTCCTCTTTGCCCTAAATGCCAACAAAACCAGGCATCACCTGAGCACATCTTGAACTGTTTAGGGCTGGACTGGAACGACATACATTCCTCTCCCATT